>NW_009604341.1:0-218 GCF_000690535.1 Cariama cristata | reverse complement strand
AGGTGACCCTGCTTGGGCAGGAGGGTGGGACTGGATGATCTCCAGAGGTCCATTCCAACCCCGACCAGTCTGTGATTCTGTGAAATGCTTCAAGCCACCATCATAAAGCTCATCCCAGTTGTTCAGGCACCTGTGAAACCCTGAGTGTCTTTGGAACAGAAGAGTGACTGTGTGGCATCCATGGAGAGATGTTGAATAATCTCCCTCCTCTTTTTTTT
>NW_009604340.1:0-55693 GCF_000690535.1 Cariama cristata | reverse complement strand
AACACTAATTTTATTAGTATAAAATTAGAATATAATTTTCATATTAGATGAAAAGATATTGGGGACATTCAATCATTAAATAGAAACTATATTCCAGGAATTAGGACAGTCCCTTTTCTCCTCTGATAGAAATTACTTTTCTTCACTGACTTTTATTTATGAAATTTCTAATGTAAGACTGTTTCTTCATCCTCAGCTTCAGCTTTCTATTTAAGCTCTGGTTAATTTTTTTGTGGCCTTTATTCTGGATATGCACTATGTGGTCACCTCTTCTGAGATACTGCTCGGTATCATGTACAATGCCTGTTTGATGAACTCAGCTGAAGTAAGTACATTACCACTTGTCCGTGAATCATGTTTGTGTCCTAATTGCCTCTCGTTAACATACAGCATCCATAAGTGCTTTGGTCACTGAATCTTGGTGATTTGGTCTAGGATCTGGTGAGAAGAAAGATACTTTGTTCCATAGGAAAAATGCAGTTGAAATGACTGTCAAGATTTCAAGGTTTCTGGAAAAACAAAACAAGTAAGATACCCATCCTGGGTATCCATCAACCCCAAACTTCGTTTAACATTTAATCTTTTTATGAAACCTAAGTTCAATTAATTTAATCTACATTTTCTCCTAAACTATTTTATCTAGCACCTTTCCTCTTCCCTCTTGGTAAATAAGACAAATGAAAATTACTTTAATTTAGCTGTTTTAAATAACTTGACAGTGCTGGTGGACATTCTTAACTAGGAACCTGCATTTCTGCTGTATCCTTTTCAAAAGATACAGCAAAGCCCATGCTTGCTCATCCTTAGGTTAAAAAGCACATGATTATATGACACGCTGCGAGTGCATAGTTATCCATGATACAGGGTGCACATATACAAGTAGATAAACACATTTCCTTTAAATTGGTAGCTCCTGAACTAATAGCAATGTTATTGCTTAAACACATTACTTCTTTAAGCTAATTGGTCTTGCAGCAAATGCGGAGGGAATTGGCACACCTAGCAGTGTTAATGTGAGAAATTGAGCTCCTATAGCAACTCCAGCTTGCTTATGTGTATTTGCCTGTATTTATGCTAGCTATTTACCAAGCTAACCTATAATGCTTCCAGGACACAAACTTACAGCTCCACATTGCTTATACAGTGTGATAAATATGTGCTAAATCTGAGGGGGTGGAGGATAACTGTACAATCCAGCTTAATGAGCACATCATTTTTTGGGGACTTTGTTTAAAAACCATCTCCAGGCTTTTTCTTCTCCTTGTAGTTTTGCAACAAAACCCCCATATTACTCTTGGCAATGCTTACAATTAGTTTGCATAAGTGATTATTTTATGCTACTATTTTCTACTTGTGCCAGCAACATGCCAGGCAATGCTTGGTCAGAGGGCAGGTTGGGTTTCATACCAAAGCACCAGCAAAGTCAAAGGGATTTTTCTGGGGAGACTGACAGTATAGCAGAGCTTACTCTGAAAGTGAAAAAGCACTCAGGGGTAAAATAAAACATTACTGAAGTTTCAGGTTAACAGTTAATGATCACACAGTTCTTTGCAGGCAATTACTGCAGTCTTTTAAAGTGTCTTTTGTGGCTGTTGAAGGGGCCCTGGGAGTTTCCTGTACTACTGATACCATTTTACCAAGCAATCAGTTTGCTTACATCTCAAAATGAAAAGTTTAACATTCTCCTTTGGTATTGAGTCATGTAATACTCTTCCTCATAGTCATTCAACTGAATGTGACTTCTATTTTACAATGAAGGGAAGCAACATCTGAGAACACGGATATGGTCTCAGAGCACTGAGACTGGGGCCTCTGAACAAGTTTAAAATATATGTGTACGTATTACTGGTAACTATGATTAAAACAACCCCAAATATTTATTTTCATTATTTTGGGGGTGTTTGTTCTTCTCCATAGGTTTGTAATAAGCACAGAATTCTTTAGGAAATAACACCAAGAAAACAGGTAACAGAGATCAGTCCTGTCTTAAAGACTTTTTAATAGAAATGAATACAATGAATAAAGATGATAGTTGTTTCTGCACATGAATTGAGACCCAGAATGAGCAAATAAATTGTCTAAGGTGACAAGTCTTTAGCAATGTTCGTTGTGCATCATATCCTTTCACATGAGCTGTGCAAAAGGGAGAAATACAATCGATTGTAATCCTCTGTCCTCCTAGTGTATCTGAGGATGTTTTTATCCTGGTGCATCACCAAACTGTCCATACCGCTTCCAGAACATCCCCAACTTATATAAAAAGAATGAAGTTACTTCATTTTAATTGCCTCACCTTGCTTTAGACAATGGCAGTGTAACTGTCTGCACCAGCAGCACTAACCTGTCTTTGTAGGCAGTAGTGAGAAATAGGTATTACCAGGGAACAATCCAATTCATTCCAAAATGAGTAGCTGAAATAAGTCAAATTATCTAAAGGCATCCAGCTTGCCGAAAATAATATAAGTATCCAATAGGTCACTTAGAATCATAGAATCATAGAATCATTATGGTTGGAAGAGACCTCAAAGATCATCAAGTCCAACCGTATACCCGATGCCACCATGCCCACTAAACCCACTCAACCATGTCTTGAGGCGCCACATCTAAATGTTTTTTGAACATCTCCAGGGATGGTGACTCCACCACCTCAACGGGGAGCCCATTCCAGTGCTTAATAACTCTTACAGTGAAGAAATTCTTCCTAATATCCAACCTAAACCTCCCCTGGTGCAACTTGAGACCGTTTCCTCTTGTTCTATCGCTAGTTACCGGGGAGAAGAGACTAACCCCCACCTGGCTACAACCTCCTTTCAGGTCGTTGTAGAGGTCGACAAGGTCTCCCCTCAGCCTCCTTTTCTCCAGAGTAAACAACCCCAGCTCCCTCAGCCGCTCCTTGTAAGGCTTTTTCTCCAGGTCCTTCACCAGCTTTGTCCCTCTTCTCTGGACACGCTCCAGCAGGCCAATGTCCTTCTTGTAGTGAGGGACCCAAAACTGAACACAATATTCAAGGTGCGGCTTACCAGCGTGGAGTACTTGGTGAAGACCTCATACGTTCTTGTCTATATTTTATCCAACGAATCAGGCCTCAGCTGTCCCATAAATGGCTTCCATCTTCAAATATAATCAGTTACAAAGCATGTTTTCTGTACTTACAAAAAGCGAGACAGAAAAATCTTAAAGGAATTAATATGTGATGGTCAACCTTGGTTTACAGCTACAATAACGACACTTTACCTCCCAGAATTTTTTTTTTCTTCAATAAGAGATATTTAATTACAAGTTGAACTAGAGATTATAAACAAAAATTAAAAATTGATATTCAATGCATTTAAAAATAGGCATATCATCATTCAAGGCAGAATGCTAACAAACCTTCTTTTATTAAATAATGCTTTATTAATATGCATACACATGCACAAACATATGTAATATGCAAAATGCCACCTGGTATGAAAATCATAGTGGTTTGATATTTTTTTATTTTTTTCTGCAATCACTTTTTGAAACAGCATTAACATTAGCATTTGGAGTTTCTGTCCATGGACATATACTGTATTTATTTGTCTGCATCAATAAAATATAGAATTATTTAACTGCCGTCATACACTGAAATGCTTACTGTAGGAATCTACAGCTTTTAAAACTTCGCTTCTAAAAAGATTCACATTATTTAGGTCAAAATATTGCATTTATAACTCTTTTTATTTATTCTAACCTTTTTAATTTTTCTATAGATCCTTTGATATTCCATTAGCATCCTGAATAGAAAAACAACTTTAGTTGATTCGAAGCAAGCATGGGAAAGATTTGATTATGAATATATTGAAGCAAAGATATGAACTGACACATTATAGTATTCAACATTACTGTCTTAAAAGAAACAGAAATGTTATTTGCATTTATGTGACTTTGCTGTTTCATTTTATATGATCCATTAGCTTTTCTTTTTTTGCTTCAGGGTGGATCCGATGAAGACAATACAGTCAGATGATCCATCCATCCCTGCATTTTGAATCTTTGAATCATTTCTTTGAGTAAGAAAATGACATTTTCCTAAACATAAGTTTTTACTGTTCAGCCATTCTATATTACAAAAACCTTTGTTGTAACCTACTGAACTAATTGAAATTCTTATTGCCTTTGGAGAGATCAAGGAATGAATGAATCCACGTAAGTATAGTTCTTTGGGGCATGGTAGTAAAATAGTACAAGAAGTTTGGAATTAACCTGAAATGATTGAGTAGTTAATATAAGGATTTAGGAATAATCAGAAAAATAATTAATTCAGTTGTTTTTTTGCATAAATTAACAAAGTGAAATCAATTTAAAAAAGAACCCCATCTAATTTTTAAAATCCTACTTGGGTTCATGTGCATTATTTTCTATCTTCACCACATTCACCACTGAACCTAGATCCTAGTGAAAGAAGCAGTGAGTAGATGACAGGTGGGAACCTGAGCACCCAGAACGTGCAGGCTGGACAAATGAATAGCGGATTATGGCTTTCAGAGCAGTGAAGATCATTCCAAAGACAGTGTAGTTATATTGTTTCTACACTTGCCTTTGCATGCTTTCCAACACCTAATCGTCCTGGGTAACACATCATTGCCACTACCTTCTCTTTAACTCTTTGGCAGTATTCATTTCTTGAAAGAAGGCAGAAATGCACATGCTCCAGGAAACCAAAAGTTTGCAAATTCATTGCAGGAAGGAGAAGTAAAGCAACCAATTTATCTTGATTCATAAAGTACTGTTAGTTATTTGTCTGTATCTGAATAGGTGCTTTTCAGTTGCAAAAAGGTTCTTGAATCCTGAGATGTTGTTAAATCCAACATCGTTTTTTAATTTTAAAAAAGTAGTGTATTATTTCTTATTAAGTCCACTTTTTTCCTTGGTTTTAATATCTGCCACCTAATCAAGTCTCAGAAAAACGTGTGACCAACCAACACAATAAAATGAACAGAGACTAGTGAATATGACTTGACCCAGAGTCCAATTAATAAGTTACATTAATACCAGTGTGTAACAGACTGTATCTGTAGCACAGCATCTGAGAAAGCAGTTACTAAATGATTCAGAGCTTGGAAATTACTTAAAAGTGCATTTGTTTGGCAAATTATTATGAATAATATACAGAATGTACTTGCAGAGTATCAAAACCAATTGTAAGCTATTTACTAACAAAACAAGAGAAGACATTTGCAATAAAGACTATCCACAGAAATAATCTGTTTTCACTTACTCCAGCACTGAATCCTTCTCTTTGCCAGAGGAAGACCACTCCACAGGCATATGTTAATGTGTTTTTTACCATTCAATTTTCAAGGTGTTAAGTCCTGTTGTATTACTACACTGCTGCAAATCTGATTTGCAACAAATGCCTAATGGAATCCAATATCAAGAAATCTTTCCCATTAAAGAAATTTTAAGCACCTCTGGTTTTTCCCAATATAATAATCTGAATGAAGGACGACTGTAGTAGTATGAGTCTATTTTGACAGTTTCAAACCCTTTAATCACCTGAGCTTCTCTTATATAACATACTGTGACCCTCACAGAACCTGCACACTTTGTGTTTTGTCCATGTGCATGTTTTGTCCATGCACTATAATGAATCCCAGATTTCTTTGTAATACACTGACAGCTTGTCTCTGCTAAAAGCTTACCTTTATATCTTGGAAGAAGAGAAAGGGGGGAGGGAGATGGAGGGAGATAAGTCATACATATTTAAAGACCAGAAGATGGAATTAGGAAGCTGTGTCTTCGCTACTGACATATTATCTGTGCTTGAGATACACCCTCTAAAGAAATTCCTGTGAGGTTATGGGAAAGGTTGGACCAAAAAGAAAAACAATTAGTTTAAAGTAAGTTCATCAGAGTTTCAACTTCTGTTATATCAGATGGTTGACGAATAAGAGCTTATAGAAGACCTGATGAATATGAGCTATAAGAAGAGCTTAAAGAGGTAAACTGTCTCAAATTCAAAACCAAGCATGCATCTCCAAACATATTTACTTTAATTGTAATGAGGCTTCAGTTCCTGAATATCTTTGAAAAACTACAATTCCTTACAATCTTCCAGGATTTTTACTTACAATCTTGTAGTCCTTTTGAAGAATTAACTAAATTAAATTCATGAAATACTTTTGCTTCTAACAGAGATTCTTTTTTTTTATTCAATGTCTGATTTGTGGTTCTTGAAATCAACAGAAAGGCTTAAAAAAAGTACACATTCTCAATGCACTCCATATGTTCACTTGTATTTGGTCTGGGTAATTTTAACACCATAACTACTACTGTTATGATTGTCTCTTTGCACCACAGTTTCCTATGGAAAGAAATGGGAATGGTACTGTGAAAAAATGTAACATGGATCCAACCCCAGGTTAGACAGTTTAGCCATGCCATCTGTCATTAGTCAATCGGTCTTTTGCTCGTGTTTCTAATTATCCATCTGTTTCTCAGCTCTTGATGAAGATATTGATAGATTTTTCCTAGTCTCAACATAAATGATCAAATAACCATTTTCACCAAAGTGAAAAGTCTATGATGAAGTGTACTTTATCCTCTTTTTAGGTATTTACTGCATACATCATCTAGCACTCACTTTATAAGAAATTGAAAGAATGTTTGAAAAGTCTCTTGTTTTACATGAACATTTTTTAACACTTTCTTAATACTTTCTGGTTGAGATCCCTATCTTAGGGAGAAACACTTTGGACTTGGTGATGTTCGATATTCTCTGACAACTTCATACCAATGCTTGAATCCGAGTATTAGTCTTTGGGTCCGGTTGTCTTACTTTAAGAATCTTTTCTTAACCAATGTCTTTGCTTTAATATATCTTGTGACTGGTGTTCTCCTGTGCCACTCTAAATAAAGTCTTAGAATGAGATTCATATCACCCGACTCAAAGTGTCTACAACTGTAGATATCTACATATGAGGCAAGCATCTAAATTCTCTTCATATTCAATGGGAAGACATAGTCACTACTTGAGTGCAATTCATCTGGCCTAATTTAGATGTCTTCATCAGGATGAAAGGAATTGTGTCCTAGAAATGTCCTTGTCTTTACACTGGCTGCAAATGGAGTGACTACAAATAGACTTCTTTTCCATTTTCCACTATTCTTTAATCATACACTTTAAATCAGTTATTTTATTTTTATTACATAAGAACAATTGAAAAACAATCAACCACCTCTTCCCCACAGACACATATTTCCAAATAATTGTTTTTTACCTAATCTCTTCTACCTATATGTCTTATGGTAACAACCATCTAACAAGTGACTCTCAGCAGAAATGCACTGCTTATTTGGTTTTGGAACTTGATCCAAGATCCAGCCAATTCAGTTTTATCTTGCATATATTTTGCTATAGTTATATTTATAGCAATTATAATTATACACCTACGTTTCTCAACATCATTGGTTGCATTCTGCCCTTCCCTTCCAACCTTCCAATAAACACAGGAAGCTATACTGTCTGCATTATCTTATGGACTGTTAACTTCCTCCTCATCCTCTTGTCAGGTTCTTGTTTTAAGCTTCAAAAATATTCAGAGAGTTATTCATAGAATTAACCTCTACCTCATTCCAACCATACAACTTCAGGTCATCTGTATAAAACAGTTGTGAAATTGCCCCCTCTCTCCTTCTTGAATCATTAAATAGCATTTTCCTTCACGAAGCACGGCTGAAACAGGATTATAACAAATTACAAAAGTGACAAGCAGTCACTTTGGTAAATCTCACATTGTGCTTTTATCTTGTTTCATGTTTTACCATTATTTTTATAGTGCAGTACATGCTTTTTCTTAGTAATTTGTCTACATTTCTTCAACAAAAGACGCACTTTCATGATTTCAGACAGAGTCCATTCATGTGATGTGCTGTAAAACATTTTTGTTTTATCTACTCACTATGGAATTTTTTAAAAAAAAAAACTCATGCTCTTTAAGGACTTTGATCTTCACCCTAAAAGCATTCCTTCAGCATCCTTTTTTCCTCCCCAGGGAATATATAATTGGTTTCAACATTTGTCCAATTTTTTACTAATGTTTCCATCAATGACTCCAGGTCACAGTCAAGGAAAGTTACATGTCTTAAACATTTAACATCAGCCATTTTCTCTTGTTTTCAATTTAATAAGCAAGGTCTTTTATTCCACTATCCAGTTAGTGGCATCTTTCTCCAACTTTTCTTACAAATTTATTCTGGTTCGTGAATGTGTGTGACAAGGACTGTGGCAAATACTTGTGAATTACACACATTTGAGGTCCTTCCTAATTTATAGTTGTATGCAAACCCCTTGCACATCATTGTATGGAATTTGCACTTATTCATTAATAATTGTTAGAGTTATTCCCAAGGGGCTTCAATTAGATCAGTTCTCCTTTTTGTTGGAAACTTATGTACCACAGAGGATATTGGCCTCACAGAGCCTACAATATAAAAGTTGGTTTTAGATGCCAACCATCAAAGGTAACAGTTGCAAGTCGTGCCAAACTAAGCCACATAAGATTAGAAATCCATTGAAACTAATAAAAAGTATCCTACAAGCCTGGTCAAATTTAAGATCATGGTGTCTGGTGTGTCTAAGTAAATATATACACAATTGTGTGCATACAATATTTTCTGAAAATCTGAGGTGAGATTTTTACTTCGGAAAGATCTTTTTATCCTCTTTTAGTTTCAAAAGTGGAAAATTGTATTATCTTCTAGTACATAGCACATATGGAAGTTGAGAAGAGGATTATGATGTTCTAAAGGCCTCCTGCATGAATATGGCTATATTGACATTTTAGTTCCTGACTGACATTTTATTTACTGACAGAATTATTGAAAAGTTTTCAGCAAAGAAGTCTTTTAAAAGATGTAAATCAGGCGGTGCCACTGAAGTGTAGTGTAGAATAATATCACTAAGTTTCTGCATCCAGATAATTTGACAGTTGCACTTTTTTTTTCAGAGCTAGTCAGTTCCCAGTGTAGAATGAACACAGGGTGATCCAGAAACACGGCTGACAGAAAAGTTACTTACTCATTTCAAGCTGGGTTTTTGACTTGTCTATGTTTCTGTTTCTCTTTTAACAACATTCTCTATGTAATTTCTGCATATTTTCTCTGTGCAAAATTTACTGTGTTCATGAGCAAGCCCCATGGAGCTTTAATCTTGATTCAACAAATTCTGATATAATTGGAGAGGACTCTAGCATTCCGCTTTTCACATTTAGAGAACTCTTCTCTGCCTCATAGCTCTGTAGCAAGATTTACCTGCCTCTGTCAAGACTAACTGTACATCCAGCAACAAAGGTGTCCCTGAGCTCATGCATTTCCATCCTACATGAACTCAGATTTTCTGTTGGTTTTCTGTAAAGCATCTGCCTACAGTTTGCTATTTTCTTTTATTCATTCTAAACTCTTTTCATTCATCCATCATGTATCTTTTCCTACATTTCCCTAGTGAGAAATCATGTTTAAAGAAGCCGTAGGTTTGGTGTTTTTTTTCAGATTACATGACAACAAGTCTAATACTGAAGAAAACTGCAAAAAGCTATAGACAGCTTTTTTTTTGCTTTTCTTTCCCATTATTTTATTAGCAAAGTCCAGTTATCACATGTATGTTCAGGGCCAGATTTTCTCATGTTTATTCACATTCATGAAATACTTTACACCAGAAATTATCACAATGGCCCTTATTAAAGAAAAGATGTATTAATCTAGAAAAAAAATATTGGAATATAGTTCTTAAAACAATATCTGCCCTATCATCTAAATGTTATCTTTAATTTGGCGGCTATGTTTACAGTCCTCTAAAAAACATTTGCTCACATAATGATCTGCACCGTACATTCAAGAAGGATTTTAAAAAAAAAAACAGAAGCAGCCGTGCCAGTGACCGTCCCACAAATGCGCAAATTTATTGCTCCCTAGTGTTATCAATATTTCACTTTAAAAAACACAGAATCCCACTAAAACCAGCAATGATCTGTTCTGGTCTGCAGTCTTCTGCTGTCTTGCTCCTTTTTTCAAACTGTGTATTTAGTTCCTAAGCAAGCCTGATCCTATTAGCTAGCTCTGTTATCACAAGAGAATCTACATTTAGCGAAGTCCAGAGATGGATGTATCATCTTGCTCGTTCTGAAAACTGAAGATACTTTTCAAGACTATGTATCTGCCTTTTGCTGAAGATATATAACAGAACATGTAAAGCCTAACAAAGATCAAGGAATGGCAAGAGTAATGTGAGTGCTGGTCTGATCACCAGTTCTGCTTCTTTTTAAAGAATGATGCAGTTGGTCAGGTTGTACAGACACTCACAGTCAGAGTGTTTCTTTAAAAAAAAGCTCTAAAATTATTGGGATCTTGGCACTGGACATTGGTTCCCCACATGGGGAATCAAATCTCTTGAACTACACAGTCTTCATCTGAAAAATGATGAGAATGTCCATTGCAGGAACCCATGCAGAAATCCTTCTGCTACACTGGCAAAAACTCCCTGAACTACCGATCTGCTGAACTCTTATATATCCAGCCAGCTATATCCCGGCTTCAGCGTATGCATGATTCATTGTTATTGATTATCTTAGACTGTATACACAAAATCTTCTACCTTAGCTATGTATAATATTTTTCCCATATAACCATTTTTGTATCTGCAGGAACACTTTTTATGGATTATTTTCAAATTTCTTATCTATGTATAATGGTCAATTCTGAAGCAGAAATTCCTTGGGGGTTCTCTGGGATGGCCAGATTCTCCATCCAGGATGTTAATTAACACATACCAGCATAGAAGCCATGCCTATCTGTTGGTCTAGGTCCAGTAGGACCTGCTTGAGGGAATCTTCGGGACAGTTGAAAATTTTGATGTAGAGTGTTCCTGTGTAAGTTAGGCAAATGGTTTGTTGCAAAGGTGCCTGGGAGTTCTGTCAACCATCTTGTCTCAAGTGAGCCCATTGTCTGCTCTGTGCAGACATCTAGATGGGGAGTTCCAGGATCACCCAGGTGCTGATGATTTAGGAGCTCAGGGGAGGTCTGTAGGTACAGTGCTGGTATCCTGTTATGCCACATTATAGCTATAGGACAAGTTTTAGTTTCGTCCTACTTCTAACACTACCCTTGAGAGACATAACAGCGTCTCAGAAACTTGTGATCCTGACTTTTGACCGGCATTGACCACCTGCCTAGTTTGGCTTTGGCTTTTCTGCTTGCCGATCAAATTTGAGTTCTTTGGCAAACAAAATCTCTATAGTCAGCCAGGAATGTTGGCACATGGAACCTCTCAGTAGGGACCATTTGATCATAAAAGTCAATAAGCAGCTGTCAAGGAGCAAGTAAAGTTTCTGTAGGTTGTAGCTGTACTGAATTTTCCAGACTTCTCTTTTTGGGGGCTGATGTAGAGCTTGGTCCAGCTGTAGACACATCCATAATCAGTCTCACCCTAGTAACAGTTTGTCATGGGATTCTTCTGTACTGCAAGGAAGCTTGGTCCTGGCAGGAATAATGCTCTGTGTGTGGCAGAACAACCTAGGAAATGAAAAGGGTAGAAGTCTTGTGTGCAATGCTTTGAGAGACACGCTTACTTCAGGAGGAAGGTGAAGTGTGTGATAAGGGGACAACAAGAAGCAATACTTAGACATGCTTTTTGAGATGTGTGCAAGTGATCTCAATGAACTCCTGGAATTCTACTCCAGATTTTCGCATGGTGCCATAAGGATCTCTGCAAGGAGGTTAAAGAATTTGTCCTCTGGGACATGTATAAGGCTTATTGCAGCTGAGTGGTGTTAGGCATGGCCATTGACTCTAAATATAAGTCCTAGAAAGGTGTAAAAATACATGCTAAATAGTTGATAGGAATCAATTACAGAAATATAGGTGACAAACACAACCAAAGTTGTGTTTGAGTTCTATATGTCATAACCTAAAGTATTCTCAAGTCTTCTTTATATTATGCTTTGTATTATGCTCTATTTATATAGAGCAGGTCCTGGTTTAGGAAAACAGTTAAGCATACAGTTAATTTCTCCACTACCTGCTCAAGCAACAATGGAGAAAATATTATCTTCTGTGAGAACTGTCTTCAAGGTAAAACATAATACAATGGGTAGTCTAACTGAGATAAACTCTAAACCACAAAAGCTTTTAAGCTTTTGTTCAAAACTTGAAATATAAGGGTAATTATTTTGAAGTTAAGGGAGCATTCACATGCTTAAGATCTTTGTTATACTGAAAACCGAGAGTTCACCCATAGGCTTACGGCTAAATAGATGAGTTTCCTGTAAGTGGTTTCCATATACATTCAGTCAGTGAGATTTCATGTCTTGAAGAAAGATTTCAATAGGCTATACCCTAAGGACTTTACTAAACTTTAAATCCTTTATATTCAGTAAGTTCCTCTGAGGATAATGTAGAATTTGACATACGCCCTGGTACAAAAACATTGTTTGTCGATGTCATCTTGTTAGATGTTGTAATAGCCTTTGGTGGTAGCAACAGAAGTTGCATCTCTTGCTTATGGCAACTTCAGAACTTGGAAATTGTGCTTTGCAGTGTTCAATGTGCAGTCAACCAGAAGCCTATGACTCCTCCTCACCAAACAGGCAATATGACAATAGCTAAATGACTAGGAGGAATAGATTTGCCTTAAGAAATTAAGATGTGAAGCATATTAAAGCTTGACCTATTTGCTTGAAATAATGACAATATCTAAAAGGTAGCTGGAAATCATAGAATCATAGAATGGTTTGGTTGGAAGGGAATTTAAAGATCATCTAGGTCCAACCATCCTGCCATGGGCAGGGACACCTCCCACTAGACCACGTTGCTCAAAGTCCATCCAACCTGGCCTTGAGCACTTCCAGGGATGGGGCATCCACAGCTTCTCTGGGCAACCTGTGCCAGTGCCTCACCACCCTCACTGTGAAGAATTTCTTCCTAATACCTCATCTAATGTTCCCTCTTCCAGTTTAAAGCCATTGCCCCTTGTCCCATCACTCCATGCCCTTGTAAAAAGTCCCTCTCCAGCTTTCTTGTAGACCCCTTTAGACACTGGAAGGGTGCTAAAGGTCTCCCAAGAGCCTTCTCTTCTCCAGGCTGAACAGCCCCAACTCTCTCAGCCTGTCTTCGTCGAAGAGGTGCTCCAGCCCTCTGAAGATCTCCAGGGCCTCTTCTGGACTCGCTCCAACAGGTCCATGTCCTTCTTGTGTTTCAGGCCCCAGAGCTGAAGGCAGTACTGCAGGGCAGGTTCTCACGAGAGTGGAATAGAGGGGGAGAATTCCCTCCCTCGACCTGCTGGCCACACTGCTTTTGATGCAGCCCAGGATACAGTTAGTTTTCTGGGCTGCAAGCATGCATGGCTGGGTCCTGTTGAGCTTCTCATCAACCAGCACCCCCAAGTCCTTCTCCTAAGGACTGATCTCGATCCATTCTCCACCCAGCGTGCATTTGTGCTTGGGATTGCCCCAAACCAGGTGCACGACCTTGCACTTGGCCTTGTTGAAGTTCATGAGGTTCACACAGGCCCACCTCTCAAGTCTGTCAAGGTCCCTCTGGATGGCATCCCTTCCCTCCAGCATGTCGACTGCACCACACAGCTTGGTGTCGTTGGCAAACTTGCTGAGGGTGCACTCAATCCCACTGTCCATGTTGCTGACAAAGATGTTAAATAGCACTGGTCCTGATACTGACCCCTGAAGAATGCAAGTCGTCACCGATCTCCACTTGGACATTGAGTCATTGACTGCAACCCTTTCAGTGAGACGATCCAGCCAGTTCCTTATCCACCAAGTAGTCCATCTGTCACATACATGTGTTTCCAATTTAGAGACAAGAATGCTGTGTGGGACAGTGTCAAATGCATTGCACAAGTGCAGGTAGATGATGTCAGCTGCTCTTCCCTTATCCACCAATGCTGTAACCCTGTCGTAGAAGGCCACCAAACTTAGGAAATTTTCTTCACCAGAAGAGTTATTAAGCATTGGAACAGGGTGCCAGGGAAGTGGTTGAGTCACCACCTTGGCGCTGTGTAGAAGACATGTAGATGTGACACTTCGGGACATGGTTTAGTGGTGGACTTGGCAGTGCTAGGTTTACAGTGGGACTCAGTGATCTCAAAGGTCCTTTCCAACCTAAACAACTCTATGATTCTATGATTCTATGATCTTCCTTGCTTATCCCAATCAGCGGCATTTTGTTCCTCTTAAACCCCTTCAAAACAATGTTGAGCAGATCTTCTTCCTGGTTTACTGTTTAAACATATTACTGTCCCCATTCTGACCACAAGAACTTTCAACTTCATAGTTTAATTTCTGTGGTTATATGACCATGTCCTCAGTGACAGTTAAGTACCTAAAACCAATGAGAACTAAATACCTGGGTTCTTTGTGGAGTTATTCGCTCAAATGAGTTTGACAATGGGAGGCATATTGCGTGCATCTGGCCATCCTTAAAGATCAATATCACAGATGTCTACTTCTGAGATACTCACCTTAGAATCTCTATATTGTTCAAAGAGAAAAAAAGTGTTTCTAGGGCATAGACCACCTTATTCTAAGGAAGATGTCTGAAACTAATAATGACAAATGTAGTACTTTACAAACTTTGTGTACTGAAATTGCTGCTTTCTATGTGGATGAAACGTCTGTTATTTGTTTTAAAGCCTTTTATATCAGTGCTCTACAAAGACACTCAATTTAACTATAAACAAAAGAGCTCTTGATGTAGAGGTGCAGTAGCCATGTCAGCATAATGTTGTTCCTCAACTAATAATCCTGCTTCAATGAGGACAGCCTTGTATCTCTCCCAGGACATGAGCTAAGATTTGTGCATAGCATTGAAATGCGGAGGTTGGAGGTACTTGCATTAGATCAGAAAGCTTGTTTCTTCAATTCAGAGCTGCAGAGCCTAGTGGAAGTAGAGAATCATAGATACGTTTGTTGGAAGGAACCTCTAGAGACACTCAACATTTTGATCAGTCTGTGGGCAACCATGAACCATACAACTGGAAATTTTACCTAACCAAGTCTAAAAAAATTTGAAGGTGGAGCTTTCAGGCTCTCCGAGTAACCTGTTTCTGTGCTGCACGATCCTCCTATTGGAAACAATTCATCCTAATACATAACCTGAATCTCTCAGAATGGTTTTATTCAAGGTTAGAGTGTAACTTTGGCTTATATTCGATTTAACATCCACTCTAACTCTGGAGTCCTTTTCAGCAGTGAGTTCCCAGGCTTTGCAGAGCTCTATGCGAGACTTTGGAGCACTTTCCAGCCTGCATGCAGAACTTCAGTCTCTCCTTGGTGAACTTTGCAAGTTGTCTTCTGACAGTCCTCCAGACTATCAAACTTCCCTGGTCTGAACCTTTATCTTTTGGTGTCTCAACCTCTTCCCATAATTTAATATAATCTGCAAATTAGCTGAAGGTTCACTCTGCCTCACTATCTAGACTGTTGCTAAGGAAATGAACAGTGTGGGTACCTGCTGTATTCATGACTACCGCCA
Organism: Cariama cristata; assembly: GCF_000690535.1. Taxonomy (NCBI): domain Eukaryota; kingdom Metazoa; phylum Chordata; class Aves; order Cariamiformes; family Cariamidae; genus Cariama; species Cariama cristata. Next base: position 40,189 of record NW_009604340.1, on the reverse strand, counting down.
TTGCTAAATTAACCACATTTTCCTTAAAGCCATCTAAACTGTCTCATGGATTAGTTAAATCACAAGCTTTGACATCTCCCATTATTTCTTACCTCTTTCGGCAGTATGTTATATTAAGGTCATTGTTAGCTTTCTCCGTCTGTTTTTTTTCTGCACCAAATCTCCGCATTTGTATGTCGTTCGTAGCTTGAAATTAGCCCTTGTCAGAACTCAACAGAAGGGATCTCCATCCATTTACAAGTTACGGTTCCAAGGATTCAGAGATATCATTCTGGTCCACAACAATGTTTAGAAAATGATGTAATGGCTGTACATTTGTTATTTAGATGCAGAACTGTGCATCAGGCACCCAGCAAAGCTGATTTGTGTGGATGAAACAGCATTCTGTTCAGTAACGTCAGTATGGACAGTTTATAACTAGTTCAGCAACAGTCAAATTGATATGTAAGCCATGCAAATTCACACACACCAACAGCTGCTCTCCCACTTGTGCTCACTCATTACTCCCTCTATTGCTGACTCATATTCAATTTATAACTCATTGTAATTATCTATGTCCCTCTGTGTTTAAGGCAGATCTCATCAACCTACAATGAAGACAAGCAAAGCACTCCTTTATGTAAAAGAAGAATAATTCCTACCACTTAGTTTTCACTCAATTTCTTCAACAGAAATGCTTTGATTTATTTGTATTAATAACTACTTATATAATTTAGCTAAAATTATTGCTGATGACTCTCCATAAGAAAGATTTTTCTGTTGCACTGCCCAGTTTTAAATTATGAAAATAATATACCTTAAAGTATATCTAGGATTCTTAGCTACTATATAAGAACTGGAACTTTAAAGAGAACTGTGGAATAAATTACCTGTCATAGCTGTTATTGATCCTAGAAATCCAAACGAAGAAAAGAATACATAGAACATCTACTGGACAAACTGTGTAGTAAAAGTTACTAGCTTCAGCTGGTATGGGATTTATTTCATGTTAAAAAAAATACTCATTCAAAGTACCAGTTGAATCAAATTTTTTTCTCATTCATAGCAGAATTAAGATCACTGCAGCAATTCTGGAGTTAATGCAACCTAGGTGCCAAACTTCTAAATATCTACTGTGGGAATCTTCTCGCCTAATATTAGAAGGATGTAGACATTTATATCTGAAGTGCTCACCCAAAGCCCCCTCTACAGGTGTCTTATGTCATGCATAAGTATATGATCTGGGAGGCAATCTAGCTGTTATTAGTAAAATATCGCCAAATGAATAAAGTTAATTTGTGATGCTTGACGTATGCATGTCTTCTTCCAGCACATAGCTCTAGTAGTGCCATATTATTTCAGACTCCAGAGAGAAATGAAATGCATCACCACAGGTAGTAGCAACTCCCCCATAGACGGAAAAGATGCAGGCAGATCGCAGTGACTATAAAATGATGCAGCTCTTCACACATCAGTTTCACACCAAGGAAACTGAGGATGACTATTATAATCAGTCATTACTTGGGCAAACAGGTTACGTGGGAAACAATCATCCAAGATTAAAATTGACAGTGCTGAATTGTTAGCACTCCTGCTATTATAAAAAAAGTGTACTTTACACACTCACATGGACAGCCCTCCTGAACTGCATCATTTCTAAGAGAACACACTCTGATAATACTTAACACCCCATTGGGAAGTTAATGGACCCTTCCGGTTTACACCAGCTGAGTGCCAGTGTGATGTGATGTCCTGGGTGTTGAAACATAGCTTGCAAAGAACATGCTGTTCTCAATAAAATTCAGCCCCTGAAGCTGGATATCTAAATGTGTTTTAAGACCCTTAAATCAGTGGTATGACTTTCTCTATGTATAACTGCCTGTGGGGCATAGGTACTGCAAACAATTCCAAAGATAACAGCAAGTGGTAAGGTCTCAGGGCACACAGAAATGACCAAGCATGTACATCAAGAAATGCCGACTTGACTGTCTTCTGTCTTAATTCATTCTGTTATTAAAAAGCCACAATAAAGTTCATCCATTCATAGATGTTATAAATCTTAAGCAGGTCTTGCTATAACACAGTCTAGGTGCAGTTCATCTTATTAAAAGCTGGAAAATTTTTCTTACTAAAAATGCTTGCTATTTGCAGATTTGAGGTCTACTGTGTGCATGTTAAAAATTATAATAATATTAAATTGCAATGCAAACTTCTTCAAATCAACTTGGCAATTTGGAAACTGTTAAAGTTTACCAGTATGCATAGTTTGGTAAGGTACTGTAACATACAACAAGACAGCCAATGTGAAATACTGATACTGCCCATGTTTACACTTCAGTAGCTGCAAGTAAAATAAAATAAATAGGTAAATAAGACACTACACCTGAAATTGAGCCGCTTAACAAAAATCACACACATCTGTCTTTGTTATAAGCAAAGAAGTGAGGGCACTGGAAAGTGAATAGCTAAATGGGTAAAAAAATCTCTAGAAGTTAAGCATTGCAGAGAGCATGAAGAGAACTGCTAGGAGAGTAAAGGGGAATGTAGAATAGAGAAAATTTGCCATCATATTGATTAAATGAATAAGTTGTTTATTTTTGCCTCTGAGTCCTGGAATGATAAATGTAGGACTCTGAAAAGTGGCAGAACAATACCATTTGCTTAAATGTAGCATGGGTAAAGGGTTAAATAGAAAGACCTCTTCATTGACAGTAAGGAATGGCAATGAAAGTCCAATAATATGACTTCAGGTTAATCACAAGATCACACACAGAGCATAACGTTAAGAGAGATGTAATGCACAGTTCCAATGCATATTTAGTAAGCAAGAAAGGATATTTTCATAAGGAAAGCCTATTTGGGGATTTGGAAGATGGGGACTAAGTTGCCAGCTCTGCCACTGCTGTATTACTTGCTGTCTTCCTGATTTAGCTCTCTGTAAGAGGGAGATAAATAACACTTTTCTATCCATCCTCATCATTTCTATGGTGACCCTCATGACCTTTCACATAAGCTAGGACCTGACTTTTAAGAACTTTTAAAATGTGGATCTAAAGCAGATTTTAATCTCGATAGGAGACTAGAGGCAAGAAATGCCTGTAACACAGAGCAGAAAGTACAGGGAAATATTGATGTTTTATTGTTCTTTAAGGGAGGCAGGACTTCTTATATATATGAACCTCTGTCAAGATTTCTTAGAAGTATCAAGGCAAAGGTAAGTCTCAAAGGAGGTTTTGACCTGGGATCATGGAAAAAAAGACAGTTTCTTCCTAGTATGAGGAAAGCAGTTTCTCCCCGTGAAAAAAGCACTAACATACCTATCTGCAAACTGTAAAGGTTGGAAATGGATGTTTGTGCAACGGGCAGGACGAAAGTGGGAATCAATTTCTGAACACCTAACAATAGAGAGCAGTAGAATGGTGATAATGAAAGAATTTGAAATAAAGGACTTGCCAAATGCATCAGAGACATATGGGAAAAGGTATACAGAATAGTATGCAAAGGCCAAAATGAAAAGGTGAGCTGAAGACTCAAGATGTCAAGGTCAGAGAAAATAGATAATGGAGATGCAACAGCTTGGGAGATTGGAAGAGAGTTTTCTCTATCTGTTATTTGTATTTAGACTGTAAAATCTCCAGTGCAAGACCTCTTCCTGGCTTTGAAAGGGGAACTTATTAGGTGAAAAGCTGGATTTTTTTAGCTATCAAGACTTGGATTTGAACTTTTTACTTGCCGTATATTTTTTTTCTTTCCTTAGTGCAGGGAAGACAGGCACTGTCTTTTCCGATGGCAGTGTTAGGCATTTCAAATATAAGTAGGAAAACAGAATGTTTGCACCCTGAGTGCCAGTCACAACACAGAGATGAAGACAAAGATTCTGGATGTTCGTATCCTTGACCCCACCACTGTATTTTCTCTTTCACTACAACAAAATCTTGGAAAATTGTGCACTGTGAGGCATAGAGGTCACAGGGGTCCTTCCTGTCCCATTTATCTCTTCCCATTCCACTTTCCTTAGCCATGCTCCTCCACAAGGGACAATCACTGAGGAGTACCTGACACTATCAACATCTATAGGCTGAGGACTTGTAGGTGGGCATAGCTGTGCATTTAGAACCATGACACTGAGACACTGATAATTCTAAAATATGTTACCAAATATATGCATACTGAGCTAGCTTTCCCCATCTGTAAAGCAACAAACACTTACAAAAGGCAGTGAGAAAAGAGAAGTTAGATAGTACCTGCATTTGAAACTCAGGCAAAGTTTATGAATAACACAGGCATCCTAGATTGTGGCTTACAGGCAGTATAGAGATCAGTGGAGATAATTTTTTCTATAAGATCTACTGTAAGACATTTGGTATATTTTAAAGACTGAAACAGTATATGCACCAGTATATGTTTGTGTTTAAAATATAAAAAGGGACATAACTGTATTTTGATACTATCAACTTGTTATTTCTGTCCTCTTTAATTATGTTGGAGACTGGAGATGGGAGGTCATCCTTCCCCGGTTGTACCAGTTCTGAATATAAACATAGCCAGAACTGTAACTGGAGTGAAGCAGAAGATAGTCTACTGTGGTCTTCAATCTACAGTCCCAGTGTCTGTGCCAAGTCATACCCTTTGTATGTATCTTAGAAACACCTCTCTCAGGGTACTTCATTATCTTGCAGAAACCTTTAAGGACAAAGAGAAAACAAAGCAAAAATAATGTAAGAAAAGAGGTAGGGAGAGAAAGAAGGAGATTAAGATAGGAGGGAGGCAAAGGACAAGAAAAGAGAAGTGCAGAAGCAGCAGCAGAGCTGAGGATTTGTAAGAGAGAAAAGGTGACTGCAATAATGAACCCCACATTGGGCAAAAACCTGCCCTAGATAGTGGAAGTTACCCATAGCAGTTCCAGCTCCAGGAATTTGAGACACCAAGCTGGGCTACTTTCTGTGCTTCCTGGTATGCAAATACCAAGATTGCACTTCCAGCTCCCAGCTGCTTCACAGCAGTGCTGGTGATTCAGTTCTATGAGCAGAACAAAAATGTTTGGCTATGTTTGCGTATGAAACGCACAGTGAGTTCCTTTCTTTTGCACTGTGCAAAACTGTAAGATGGGAAAAAAAATTCTAGCTAGTTAAACCTACCAACAAACTGTCTTCCTAATCTTCTGTAATCTTTTTTTTCCTCTTGGGGGAAAGAAGGGGAAAGATTCTTTCTGCAGAAATAGACTACAACATGGTATTATATATCAAGTTATGCAATAGCTGCTGTGCTAAATATGACTATAATAAAGTAAAAATGGTAATAATATGTATATTTTACTGGTTGGATGGAAAGCCTGCTTGTCTAGTCCTAGAAAATAAATTCACAGCAACTAACAGGGATTAGTAGGCTCAAAGAACTTATGGAAAGCAAAAATACAGTTCATTTGGCCTTTGATTTCTGGATTACATTCATTTGACGTTTTCAAGACTTCTGAGGCAGCTGAGGGACAGACAATTACTCTCTGCTTTGAATGAAAGCTGAGGTTCTTCTTTAGTTGTTGGTTGGTTTGTTCTTTTTTTTTTTTCAATAACTGGAAGTCTTAAGGAACACAATTGTAGAGAGACTCAGGAAAATTGCATGAGATGGCAGGAGGAGCCATTTTCAGCATGTACACCCAGGGTTTTCCACTCACTGAGATTTGCACAACCCCTGCATTTTTTTCAGTAGAGATAAAGTTCCTCTTGTAGCAAATTTAAGACTATGAATAACATGTTCTCCTTATTTACCTCCAGCAGATTCCTAACTAGTACCCCACAGGTCCATGAACCACAGGCGGAATACAACAGTTTGTATTTGTCTTCCCTTCATAACAAAAGACCAAGACTTTGTAAGTGTAATTCTTCACTGAACAATTTATCTTATCTTTCCAATGCATCCTTAGGTATACATTTCATGTACATATGCTTCTACATATATCTCTGTAGTTTCCCAGCTTCAAGTTTTACAAAGACCATTGCTGGAGGATTCAAGTAAGTTGTTCCAATGATTAATTACTTCCACTCCAAAGAAAAGTGCCCTGTGTTAACTTTGAACAAATAGAAAAACTTCCAGTCACTATATCACTTGTTATGCCTATTTCTGCTAGAGAGAGTGCCTCACTATTAAATTATTGTTTCCTTCTATATATGAAACTTTTTGCAAATGTTGTGAGTAATGCCCTGTGTGAACATCAGAAGAGTGGAAGAGAATCACAACATTATTAACAGCAGGAAGGGGAAGAAGGGAACTTCCTATCTATGGGGTTTTTTTTGTTCTTTTTTCTTCTTTCTGATATTGGCAGATGCAGAGCTGCGAGATGTTCATGTAAAGAAGCATGTCAGTGTGTCAGCTTGTAAAGAAGAGTGCAGAGTGTTTGAAGAAATGTTGAAACAGTGGCAAGAGAGAAACATGCAAAGACACATGTAGCAACATAATCATCATAGATTAGAGGAAAAAACAAGAGGAATAGGTTGCACTCAAGCCAGTGAACTGCCCATCTTTGTCTCTTAGTAGTGTGAAAGACTGAGACATAGCTAACACCCGTCAGAATAACAAAGCTAATATACTGCATGACCTGTTCTGTTTTCAGGTAGTCTTTCCTGTGCAAGACATGGAGGTGTTCACTCCTGTAGTGCACTGGATCATACAGATGATTCATCCCTCCTGTTAAAGAGAAAACTTGACATTTTGTGTTGTTTGGAGTGTAAGTCATTCTTTGTGTCCTCGTATGGGGACCAGAGTACACATTGATGCACTTTGCTGTTGCTCAAATAAAGTCAGTGCTAATTTATACCAGCAGAGACTTTTTCCTTCATTTTTTATCTTCAGGGAAGATGAATAAATCACACACTCTTAGTTTTGATCTTTAGGTACTATCTTATTGTACTTATCTAATTATTTAAACAGTTTAACTATCCTGAGTACTTTGCTAAACATTAATAAACCCATGCTAGACCCATCAAGGATTGTCATCTTAGACACTCAAGATTGCTGGAGAGATCACAACTGGGATTTCAAAAAATTTCAAGTTCTTAGAATGAATGAGTTTCCTGAGGAAGCAAAGCAAGTTCATCCAGCAAGTTAAGGAACTTGAAGAATTCCTCAAATGTGAATCCAAATGGCTTTTGAATATCATTTGGTTCCGTGTTGCTCTGGGTTAGTTGGGTCAGGGCTAGATGCAGAGCTCACCGTTCCATACAAATATGTTGGATGAAACAGAGATGCTTTCAGTCTACAGAAAAGTGCTATGCTGACCTGGAATAACGGATTTTGAAGACTAAAATGGCAGATGGTCTCAAGGAAGTTGTGTGGGACCCTGGTTCCACCAACATGCATTTCTGAATGGCCTCATGGCCTCACAACTCCAGTTAACATAAAAATAAATGCTGCCATGTTCCCAAACGACTCGAAGAGATTTTAGGTGAGAATTGCCATTTCTGTACATTATATGCACGCAGGGCTTTTTTCCCTGTGCTTTAGCACTGTCTTATTTTAGGTTTAAATCAAGTATTCGTATACTTCCATTATCACACTAAGATAGAATAGCCATAGATAAGAGATTTCTCTGATTTCCTTTACCAGATGATGTGAAAGATGGTACAGCATCAGGAACCTATGCCTTAAATTTTCTAAAGAAACGTAAAGCTTCTAAAGTAAAAACCAACAATACAGTAACTAAATTGAAATATCCTTTATGTGTCCATGTTGTACAAACAAGCACATCAGCAACAAAGACTTAGTAAATGCCTAAGAAAGATCATCTCTCCCAGGAAGCAGCTCATAGATTATTTCTGTTCATTCTGACTGTTGATTAGGATCTTCTTGTATTTTCCATTATTTATTTTGTTTTATACTATAACAGGATAAAGAAAAATTTTGGATAATGCAGCTGCATTCAAGGGAGGGGAAGTCTGCACTTGACTAAAAATAGGTGCATGTATGCTTTGAATGATACTGAAGAAAGAAAAGGAGGACTCAATCACTTCTTAATCATGGAGCACTGTCTACAATTATGGAAACAAAACCAGAAATGGATCCCCAAAATGAGGAAGAAAATACAATGACTCAAAAGCATGAAAGTCAAAGCATGTCTTTCCAGTGATCGAATTTGGTAAAACTGGGTGAAAGTCTTTGCATTCAAACTTTAACCAAACAGAACACATGGTTTTTAAACTTTCCTTTGAAAGCTAATGAGGAATGCTTAACTATGTTTTTTATTTAGGTAGAGACTGAACAGAAATGATCATCATTGATTTAATGACAGGTGTCTTTTTTCTCTGTGATGTAGGAAGATTACATTCTTCTTTGTGTGGAGTAAATCAGTAGAAATCTTCGGGCTTGTGACCTTTCCTCCCTCCTGGTAGATGTCACAAGCTGCGTAGAACTCCCTTTTACCAGCTCTGAGTTGTTATATCATTTAAAGTTTCAAAATAATTATCTTCTGACTCCTACACAAGGCATTATATAACAGATACTGTGCAACTACACACGTCTTCTTCCCAGTTGTTATATCTGCTTCTTGCTAATTTTTGTTCCTTCCCATTACAGCTGTTTGAAACATTTGTGGGATTTGTCAGAAAACACACTTTTTTTTTTTTATTTTTTTATTTTTTTTTTCAATTCTGGCTTCAGATGAAAACCAAATCGTCAGCCTAAATATTTGCTGAAGAAGCAAATGTGTTTGACATGTTTGTTTTCCCAGAAATCTGCATTAAAATCACCAGTCCTGACATTTTATATTTCAGGCTTGATGGATGATAATTTTTCTCTGAGAAATAATAAAAAACTACACTGCAAATGAAAAGATGACAAGCTGTGTTTCTTACTTGTCTCAAGAAGAAGAAAATATCTCTTTTAACCATGCCAGGTGATGAAGGTAGTTGAAGAGGGTCCTCATTATTCTTTGTGAGTTTTGTTTCTTTACATTCAGTGTATTTTTCAGTTTCATCATGAGCTGGATGACAGCATCATGATAGTATAAAAAGGTTTGTGTACCTATGACTTGATGAATATCTCTGAGCTGTTACATTTCTCTCCAATAAAAAATGTCATACTAATCCATATTTCCAAATATGCCAGAGTCCTACCCAGTCCTATATTTCTTTAATTTATTATCACGTAATTCTTCAGGATGAGGAGAATGAGGGGTCTTCATCTTCTGGTTTCTTTTCTCTTTTTTCCCTATTTTCCAAGCTTCTGTCTTGTAATCATATCTCTATGTTTGACTGCAAAATTTTCTCAACTGCATGAGTTGAATTGCTTTTAGGTAGTGAGTTTCTTCTCCTGTGCTGGTAACAGAGTTTGGAGTTGTTTTCTGATGCACAATACATCTCTATGCAACTTGCTTATGAGAAGAGAGAATAATCATCTTGCAAACTATACAAGGATGGTCATCTAAGGATCTGGAAAACTAGATGATTCAATCTGTTTTTCCTTGCCTGATATTTTATTCGTGCTAATGTTGATCCAGGATCTAGATTTATAATACACTAGTTAGCAAATCTAGAAAAGTACTATATCTAATTAACTTCATTTTTTTTTAAAACCTGAGTGGCTTCTTACTGGTTTAACAACTGCAACAGACAGATCTGGTCCTGGTCCAAATCAGTCACAGAAATGATGACCCCTAAAGACATCGGTGAGATAAAAGTGAGTAGGACTGGGAAGGAAGTAGTTTATCCATGAGTCTCTCATTTAAGATTTAAAAGGACTTTTTAAAAGTGAATGTGTCAGTCAGTGAGAACATTTGGTAATTTTCCAACTTGTCCTCTCTGTTCATGTTATACATGCAACATAAAGAATGGAAGAACACAATAAGTTAATTGCAGAAATATCAGAACAGGGACTTCAACAGTATCACCTTCAAGTAAAAAACCAAAATAACTACATAAGCTAATTTTTCTTTAATAATGTTCAGATTTTAGAAATTAACATTTCTGCTGGGAACCTGTTTGAAAAGTCTTATCTGCTGGAAACAATGAAATAGTCACAAAGAGGTGTGAGGATTGAGCCCACAGTCCCTGCATGTATTTTCTGGGCAGTATGCTTCCTACTGTCAAAATAATTTTCAGCACCATTTTAGGTAACTTAGCTTCTTCAAGATGACACAGTAGTGATTTATCTGCTACTTAGTAATCTGAAGTTGTATTTGAGATATTTTGTAGCACACTTAATACACAACCCTTTCTTTTTTTCCATAGTGTTTTGAGAAAGATTCCTATTCTAGCTAGTTACAAGTTTCAGGACCTTAAGCAAAATCTTTTTCACAGGGATAACTTGATCAAAGCTGTAGCCTTGCAGAATTGCATGACCAGGGTATCAAAACCAAATTCCCTTTTATGTTTTTCAAATAGTGCTGTTCTAAGTGTACCCAACTTTCAAATATAATTTTTGTATGTGTTTCTAAATAACTAGCAAAGATCCATCTTCATCTCTTCATAAGGAAAAAGAGCCTTGGCATTGAGTTTAGTGGAGTTTGAAAGCTGCTGTAAGTTAACTATGGATAGAGGACCAAAAACCCCTCATAAATTATCAAACTGTGCTATAACATAGCAAGTAGTTATCCCTGTCCAGATTTTTTTATTGTTGTTTTTTTACACACCATTTGTTGTGTTTCAGTTCCTGGCAGAGCACAACACACGTCCTAAGATTCATGAAAACTTAATGGAGCTTGATTCAAATGCACAGAGATAAAAATAGATGCTGAAAGAGTATCTTAACGTAGACTCTTTTGTTAAAACCTCCCATGTCTCATAAGATAATATCTTACAACATTAATTCTGTCCTTGTTTTCTGTTAGCTCCATCCTGCCACATTATCATTTAATTAATCTTTCTTCTATTTTGCTGACCTGATCAGTGACACTTTCATATTCCAGTTTCAGGGCATCGAGCAGAAACAAACTGCAGATGACATCCAGTTATCCAGATAATATCCTGTTGCTGGAGGGACTACGTCAACAGGCTTCTCTTTTTTTCTAAATAGTTCAAACTGAACACGATGATCTCCCACTGCCATTCTGAATGACTCCAGAAAATCATGGGTGATGTAGCAATGAATGAAGATGACTAAACACTGGCACTTGTCAGTCAGCGAACTGGAAAGAACCAATCATCTGATCACGCAAAAATGGATACAAGAGAGAAAATAAAGAGAATAATCCACGGTCACAAAGTTGTTCACTGACAGTAATGATAGGTCAGGCCCCATGTTATCCATCTCCCTTCCTGCTCTGTTTTTATCTTTGACACCCTGCACCCAAATTTATGTAAATTAGACATTAATAGAGGTTTTAGTCCTCCTAGAATGTGAAAATTTTTCAGATTTTGCCATGACTCTCCATCCTTTAATATCATACTATGGTAACAGTATAATCATCCAAATTTGATTTACTATGGACACTGGACCCTGGAGAACTGTGTGCTAAAAGATAATTTTCATTGCTAAGAGAAAGTACCACACTTTTTTATAGTGCAGCTAATCTAATAATAAAAAAATTACATTGTCTCCACTTGGAATAATTAAGTACACTGTTTACTTAAATCAAAAGCTTTGAGTTTATATATGCTTCGAAATCTTTTTAAACTAAGACCATTTATGGGACATCTAGTATTTACAAGATTAAGACATTTCTGCTTCTACACAGAATAAAACTATCACTTAGAAAATACAGAGTTAAAAAATCTCCAAGAGGCTGCACATTACAGATTTTTTAAAGTTAATTGCCTAGATCTCCCTCAAAGTCCTCTGAGTTCTATTCTGGATCAGTCTAAGAACTTGGGTTTGTTTCTCTGCCACTTCCATGAAGTTTTAGAAGAAAACATGTCTATTCCTATGTTATTTCCTATCTATGTTACCAGTATGTAGGTAAAAATTTACCTGGATATCTGTGGGAAACTGTGGCGGGTCTGCAGATTCCTTGGCAGAGTATGAGGCATTTGACCTCAACCAGATTGTTGTGTACCCATGAGAAATTGCGAGATAACGAACTTGGATAGTTTTGTTATGCTGATGTGCAAAACAAACAGAAGAACGGGAAGCAGAATATGTGGACGTGCAGGTGTGAAGAGCCAATGGACTTCAAGAGCAAGGAGCCTAGACCAATGGGGGGAGGACAAGTATGAGAAAGAATAGTATAAAAGTTTGGAAATAATTAATAAACCAAAAACACTTTCTTGCACCAGATTCTTGTCGTGTCCATCTCAACAATGACAGATACCAGCTTTAGAGGGTGATATTGAGGAGGGATGGTGTGATTTTCAGGAGGGGAAAAAAAACCCAACCACAACACAAACCAGCAGAAGACAACTCAAACTGGGCTAATATTTAGCCACCTTAGCTTAAGGACAGCTTGGCATATATTCCTCAGATTTCATAATAAAATTTCATTTTATCTTTATATTAAGTGACAATCTCCCAGATTTAGCAAATACATCTAGGTTAAAACACCATTTTATAGCAAGTGCCCTAGAGAATCAGCTGGCATTGTATTTTAGTTAATAATGCATTTATTAGCAGAATTTGGATAATTCACAGAGATGGAAAGATGGAAGTCAAGGAAGTTGTTTTCCACTGACCTAATATATGAACTTGGTTATAGCACCTGGCTACTCTATTACAGGTCCCCATCTATAAAACTGATATAATGACATATATCTTCCTATGAACACATCAATTAATGCTTTTCTCTGCCAGACACTTCATTAGCTTTAAGTACCCCCGTCCCAATACAGCAGCTCTGGATGGGAAATAAACGCTGCCGTGGACCCTTGAAGGCATGGGAAATGTTAGACAGCCAACCTCCATAAGCTGGAATTGCATTCTCATTTCCTTTTCCATAGTATTTTTGTCCTAAATGAAAATAATTAGAATTTAATAATAAGGAGAATAAACAGACATTTAATTAGCCAAATGATGTGTTTCTTTTACCAAATATTTACTCCCACCTGTGTCTACATTCCACATTTTGGTTTATTTAAAAGAGAAAGAGAGAGAGAAAGAAAGGGACTGAAATAAACCTGCTGGATTTTTCACTGTAATATCCACACCTGACAAGGGTACTTAGCAGGGCTTTTGCTGTAATGCACTTCCACCAAAAACCAGCTAAAAGCTCATCTGCAATTCATTAGCTTTTAAAAAATTTGTTCTGATCTTTTCTCTTTAGGGAATTTATAAATGGCAAGAGTAGTCCGCTGAATTCAATAATTTTTGAGTAAAGCAGTAGTGTCTGTTAGGATCTCAGAATATAAGCGTATGCCACTTTTATTTTCATTTTTTAAATACAGAAACAACCATGGAGGCTTTAAGAACATGTGATACTGGAGTTTATACCTGAGACTGGAGCATGTAATTTTTAAAAAAAGATAAGATCTTCCCAAAGTAGCTGGATAAATAAATAAACATACAGCCCAGCTCTGCCATCAATCAACACCGCATTTTGTATTCAGTGTGTTTTGTGCTGATCACAGCTTTCAGTCAGGTCAACCTCATCTGTTTTGTTTACTAAACACCACATGTATCACACCATGCCAGTCTTTATTGATATGAATTTTGTACAGTTCCACTGAATGCTGCAAAATTCTGTAGCTGGGACTAGCACTTGAGATTAAAGCTGCAGAAAGCTGCATATAAACAACAACATTTTTAATTAAAAAAATGTATTTATGTACTACTATGATAACAGGCTTATTGGTCAATCATGCTATGCATAATATGATGTATCACCAAATTGAACCTCGACCAAATATGAAAATCATTATCTAATTAACTAAACTCAGTCCAACGTCTTTTAATGTAGTCCTATATCCTGCTAGCAGCTAAACCGCAAGTATGTGGGTTAGCTGCAGAGAGGGAGAATAAAAAGTAAAACTAAAATTGAGGCTGTTTAGCACAATAGATGCAAAGGGATTCACCTGCTAAGGATCCCTCATTCACAGCCTGCAAGTGGTCATCACACCAAGGACATAGCAAACTACCGATTAAAGTTAACCATAATTTCTTATAAAAGTATGCAAACAATCCTACTGATCTGAGCTGTTGAAATTTTGTATCTCCCTGGATCTTACATAGCTCCTGGCTGAACAAGATCCTTTTTTAACAGTTTATTGGCTAAAAAGCATTCCATCTTCAGAAATCTACCTTCTTCAGGGACTCAACTGTAAACTAACCACATTTCCCTTCCAGATGCAGCTGGGATGGTAATGAATCACAGAACACAATTACAAATATAAAGTTTTAAGGTAAATATGCAATTACTTTCCCCCAGAGAATCTGACATCTGAAACCACTCTGCTTTTACCCCTGTCCTTCATAGAGTTTTAAGATCCTGAAATGGCTTTTCCCAACTGCTGTCAGCATGATGCAGTGAGTGCACACCTCTGTTCACAGAAACTTAGCATACATATACTGGTAATTATGTACAGAACAGAATTTGATTATCATGCCATTGGAAAGGTAAATGTAGAACAAATTTTAAAGAGGTAAATTGCATTACTAGAGCCCAGCAGTACTAAAGTTAAGATTACTAGTTTTATTCACCTGTCTACTGCCTTCTGCTGTGCTAGCTTCTATAACCCCTAAGACTGAACCTTAGGTCAGAATAATAGCTCTTATACAATGCAAAAAACCTCAGTATTTACTAGTTTTATTCACCTGTCTACTGCCTTCTGCTGTGCTAGCTTCTATAACCCCTAAGACTGAACCTTAGGTCAGAATAGCTGTTATACAATGCAAAAAAACTCAGTATTTTAAAATAGAAGAGGTGTTTGTGAGAGTTATTATGAAACTCAAGCCAATTGAAAGAGAAAAATACTCAGGTTATTTCCTTGTTAGAGCTGTAATTTCTTAGGGAAAAAAGGTAGTATGTGTTCAAAACCAAAATTTATTACTGTGCTTGGAAACAAATAGTTTGGAACCAAAACTCCATTTTCAAGTCAGCATGAGCTAAATCTCTTCCAGTTGTAGTTTGAACTGCAGTTAGACATTCCTTTCTGAAAAAATGCTGAGTTTTAAGGAGTGGTGACACCCTAAGTTCCAGAAGAACTGCAATGATGGCTCATTGGTTCCGCAAAAGTCAGGAAGCAGACTGTTTTCAGCTGCACCTGTTGCATCTTATTGCCTGAACTGGTTTGGCCGAGATCCCTCCATATGAAGAGTTTCACGGTCGTCATCAATATCATGATCATAAAGCTCTCGTGGTGTCAGTTATGATGTTCCTCTCAATTGGGTAACCTCGTGTGACCTACAAGTGTGTTGTAGTTTGTCTCTATTTGGAAAATTAGACCCATAAATTTACCTTAAGTTCATTCAGCTTAACTGAATTCAGGGGGAACTCCAAATTGGGTACCCGTGGCGCCAAGTTTAAGGTTTTACATCAGCAAAAACCAGGCAGCTCTGAAAGTAAAATGTATGGAGTTTCCATTGCACCACTTGTCCAAAGAAGATCAATTTGCTTATTTACTTAGAGAAACATGGTATTGTCGATCATCAGCTCTGTAGTTTAACACCGATTACTAGCATCAGCACACAATCTAAAAAGCAAGGATCAGAAGCACATTTCCTAAATGACCTGATATGCTCTGTACAACTTAGTCATCTACTTACAGTCTTGAGGGCACAGAACAGCCCAGTGTGTACCCAGCCCCCCTCCTGTGATGTACAGTCTCCCTCTCTGGAAAGCACATTGGAAATTATGACCGAAAACATCGGATAATCACTATTTTGATGTTTTATTTGCCCATTCTTTAAACCTTGCAACCATTGTGATCAATCCCCATGAAAATCCTTATGTTTCAAATTGGAAAGAAGATGGTTAAACAAAAAAACATCTCTCTCCAATGAAGCCAGAAAAACCACTTAATCTCTGCGGTTAAAGACAGTAGTTGCTAAGACGCATGCACCATTGGACCCTTAGGTAGCATAATCACTGCTCTGAGATTTTCTAGAAGCTATTTTACCTATAGTACTCTCCAAAATAGACCTTCTTTTAGGATTATTAGACAAATCATCAGCCTATTTTCTTGTCTTATTTGCACCTGCTCTCCTGCATTGTGTTCAGTTACAGAACTCAGAGCATGGCTTTCCTGATGTAAAAATAAAATACAGGACACAAGAAATGGATTTTTTTTGTAGAGACAGAGAATAGTGGAATGCGTTTGCTTACAACAAGCATCCCTAGGTTAATTAATGCTAAAGTAGATATTGCTCTTCACCCCAAAACTAAAGATTTGATTTCAAATTCCATATTGTATTAACCCTTCCATTTACTTTATATTTTTAAATAAAACAATTTTTAAAATATTTTTTTACAACACGAACATAAAGTGCCATGGCATTTTTAATAAATAATTTCAAAAATTTCCTCCCTACTTCTTCCCAAATAGTGGGAATAATTTAGCCTCCTCAAAGAAATTAACTTTTGAAAACATATACTCATCTACATGTAACTAAAATGGGCAGGTGACCCAAAGTTCACCACAGCTGGGTAAGAGAAAAACAGTATTTCTCTTCTATGGCACCAAAAGATCTAAAGTGTTATTGGGATTATGGACATAGCAACTAAATATTAGACAACCCAAAAGAATGTTGCTCTGTATTTTACCTGAATATGTGAGAAAGAAGCAAAACAATTCACTAGCTACACTGTACATGAACAACTGTACAAGAAGTGCTTACAGAAATACATTCTACATTTGCTGAGATATGGATTAGTTTTGAATTTCAACTGATTACCAGAAATCAGAAGATATTTGCTCATTCCCAAGAATAGTTTAGACACCAAATCATGCTGGAAAAACAAGGGTATATTTTCATTCTCTATCTCACTAGGAGAGACAAAGTTTAAAACAAGAAACAAGAAGTGGCTGGAGGAGCAGCCATCGGATATGGACATATTCACGATAGAAGAAGGTAAGTTGAAGGATGGAGGTATTTGAGAACTGCTTATGATTTTGTCTGACAGTGTTGTGAGCTGCCAGTTGTGTTACCCTAACTTAGGAGATGTCTTTATAAAGAAGATTCTATTTTGTAATTCTTACCTATTTTTCATTCTTAAGAGACTGAACAGCAAGCTGCTTGGAAGGAAAATATACAACAAGAAAAATCTGATTAGAACAATTCTTTTATCTAAAGACAGTTATTCTGATGCTTCAAATGTAAAAATAAAAATATCCTAAATAATGTCATTTTATTGGTTTTCTTTTTATTTGCCTATATTTTAGTAGATAGAGATTTTTATTTAAAAATACGATCTTGTAACTGTAATGAAGATACTTTTCCCCCTTTTTTGGACTTGGAGATGAATTCCCAAGAGAAGAATGTTCATGGTCACACTAAATCTTATTTTGGCATCCTGAAGACATCAAAGTTAATATGACTTACATAGGCTCACTTCCAACTCTTTTTAGTCACTGATTTCTCTTACAAAAATACACTGACAATCATTTCAAGAGACATTTGCATTAAGCTGGGAGCCAGCAGAGCACTTAAGTTGCTGTACTCAATAAAATGCATCTTCCATTGAAATCTCTGTGCCAACCTGCAAGCTTAAAAATAAGAATATGCTTAACTGCTCTGATGAATTACTGCAGATCAGCAGTTTTATTATCACTGAAGTCTGGAGAGGTCCTCAAGTTTGTTAATTCTTTCCTCCTTTTAGCTCATTGTTAAAGTGAAGGTTTATAATTGGAAGGTTTGGACTGTGATTCAAAGCCAGTCACAATCCATCACTGGAAGGATGTGGAACATGCAACCATATGAGACAGTCATTTAGTCTTAACTTTTAAACAACAGTAATAAATTTTTGCAAACAATCTTCCTTTTGACTCCCTGAGACAGTGATTTCTAGGCCAGCGATTGCTTTCATGGAGTCACCAGTTGCTCTTTTTTTCAGCAGGCCAAAAATAGCTGAGGTGGATTATCTTGAGCTCAGTCAAAGCTTTAGATTTGTGTAGCTGGCCTCTATATAGCTGATGAGCGCAGAGTCCTTCCGCATCGGTGGGATATTACTTATTCTGCAGTAGTGCCTTAACACCTTGCACAGTGTGTTAAGAGTTTCATGTCTGTTAAGTTGACCAGTGTCCCTCAGTGCTTCCAGCATGCGCGGTTCATAGTTTTTGAGTAAAGCACAGCAGCCAAACTGTCTGCCTTTCCAGAGCACCATGAGGTCATCTGAGCATCAGCTAGTGCACAGCTTCACGATGCTCAGACCCTCTTTCACATTGATTTAATCGAACCACTACCTTATCTCAGTGCTGTATAAGACTTGAGCAATACTAACGATGTCAAGATCATTGAAGATCTATTTCTCTGTGTAGTTAGGTACCCAGAATAGGACTTCCCTTAATCTTAGCCACTTATGAGCAAAATAGAACTGCCTTTGCCTGGTTATCTAATGCCAAAAGAGAGGAACAGGATAAATCATCTTCTGGAGATCAGTCTCTCCAGCGTCTAGCAAGAGAGTTTAGCTGAAACACATGAATGTAGACACAGTAGTGGCAAGATTAATTAGTTGCAAGGCCAAGGCATAAAGAATGTTTAGATATTCAGTTTCTATCAACAAGTTATGCAACAAATACAATTATTTGGGTTTAAAGGTACTTTTGGAGACATTTTTCTTGGTAACTAATAGACTAAAGGTAGAGATGACTACAGAGACAGAGACTGGAGTTTTTTTGCCTTTTAGTCATAAAATTCCATATATCTCACAATATTTTTTATTCTATTACTCTTTTTTATGATGAAACATTGAAAGCGACTGCTCTAGTGAGATTCTTGCCTTACAATAGATTGAAATAGAAAAACATTAAAGTTTATAGCAATAATTCTTCAAATTATAATTGCCTTTCCATACCAGAGATTTGTTTTTGTGTGAAGCTATCAAATATTTAATAGCAGACCTTTACATAAAAGCAATTTTATTAAACAAAATCTAAAAATACAGCTGCTTAAAATATTGGCACCAGTCCCTTGGAAGTTTGCTGGTAGTGCAATTACTGCTTATTTCTAAGAGAGAATAGAATAACTTCAGGAAATATATTCTTTTGTATTTTTCAATCTCATATACATGTAAATGTAAACAAATCATTCCTGAAAAATGACAGTATGTAAAGAACAAAATAGTAGTCTGTAGCTTATAGCCACAAGATTCTCATCTGAGAAATACAACAGAAAATTATCTGCTGCAGTTTTTCACCCACTCTGGCGGTGGCTGAAGGTTGCTTAAGACAAAATAATTTCTATGATGGCCAAACAAAATTTTCATATATGATCAGAAAGCTACTAAACTTCTGTTTTAAGGAGTCTGATGCCTGAGTCTGAGGTTGGTCAGTTTTAGTCTGAGGGAGGGAACTCTGGAAGATCTTTTGGTTACCTGTCTCAAGGAATAATGTTCTGCACCAACTCAGCTCTTTACTCCTGAGTGACAGCAGACCTACATCTTGAAGAGGGAAGTCTCAACATCTTTTGGCATTATGCCATCTGCTCTGTAAACCTGCAGGTCAAAGCCTGCTTCTTAGGTGCGAGTTTTTCAAGTGGGTGATTGGCAATTCTCAGCAGTGGCACAGAAGTTATTTTGTAGAGTGAATGATCAGTCATTCAATTTTCTTTATGCGTTTAAAAAAGCCTGAAGACTTTTTCATATTTCATATTTCAGATTTAACACATTGGAAAGAAAAAACAGTTACTAAGTCTGAAGTTTCCAGGAGTTTTATATGCAAGCCTTGAGTTCACATCCATGTACTTAACAACAAAAAAAAAGAAAAGGTGATAATGTTACAAAGAATAAAGTTAGTCCAATAGCAAGGCACTTAAAAGTGGAATTCTTCAATAGAAACTTGTAGCTAAATCCTAGGCTATCAGCATCTAGCAGGAAGTAAAATACTTCATACTAAACATACTGTAGGAGAAATGCTGAGAATTATATACTTGTGTATTTGATTCAGTTTATGCACTGACCTTATCAGACATTTCTTTTTGAATTAGGAAGTTTTGCCTTTCCTTCCAAGCACAGAGCAGATGTCCTATACGCGTATCAGGAAATGCTTTCTGAGAAGTTTGGAAATTTCTGCCTGGGCTGGATTTTTGGTGTGTCAATGGCTGTGTGTGAGACATGCTTTTCACAGGAAGGGCAAGATGAACGAGTAGAAGTGTACATAGCACCGTAGGTTTGTGAGGCACAGCTCATGTGTCCAGAGAGGAGTAGCAGCGCCAGCCCTTGGACCAGTTCCCAGGTTTCTCTATGTCTCTTGTCTCATCAGGAACAATCTGTTTTGCTTCTTTTAATTTCTGCATATTGTCAGGGCTATGATTAAATGCTCAGCATTGGCTTGAGGTTAAGTAAACTAAGGTGGACATGGAAAACTACTGGACATGACACAATGAATTGCTGGATGTGACATACAGCACTATCTTGTGATAATACAAGATGCTGACAGAAATTATAGATGAGGCCATGAAGAATGACTGGATTTCATGGGTGGTTAGGGAGGAGTTATGTCGATAAATGGGCAAACTTCACAGCTAACGGGAGGGGAGTATTGAGGACCTTGTGAGGAATAAAACCTTATAAGAAGAGCTAGGTAACCGTATTAGTAATACCATGGAAGGTCAGATTGCCTAGGTAACCATATGAGAAATACCAAACTTGTATATAGAAGTAACAAAACTTGTACCAATGGGGAAACAAGTAATTAGGACAGGTTGATTATCTGGGAAGAGCCTGAGGTGGACAAAGAGAGGTACAAAGGAGGAAAAAAGGAAGCTAAAAAAACATGAAAAAAAGGAATAATAAGATACGAAATAATATTAATGAGGCCATCCAAGGCTAAACCAAACCTGCTTTCCTGGTTAGGAGGACTGGGGCAGGATCCTGGCTAACAAAATACTCAGACAGATGGAAGGAGCATCCTGGTATCAATGTATCAGTGATACCATCGTTTCCTAGCACATGCAGTGCATAGTGCCTGTGTTAAGGCAGCCGTCTTCCGAATTGGTGAGTTGTGCTGAGCTCTGCCTTTCACAATACTTAATCACTCAGAAACAACTTTGCTGCACAATATAAGGAACCATAGTTGAAGTCGCTATTAGGCTTTGTATACTGATAAGTTTCTTTCTCTTCTTGTTCTTATTATTCCAGTTCTTCCTGTTGTTTCATATGGTAGCACTTCAATATATATAAGCTACATTGATTGCTTATATATTTTTCTGCCATACATCAGAGCCTACCACAACTAGAACACTAATTTGCACTGTCAAGTCAAATGCACGCTTAGAAAAATTAGATATTAACAAAATCAACACCTCAGGCTGTATGTGCCTATATTCAGTGTTGTAAAACACATCAGCTAAGTTGCTTGCAATTCTAGCTTTTCTTGCCTGCAAGTTTATATTATGTTTTTTTTGTTATAGAGCAACAGTAACAAGGATTCTTCCTAATGCCTTTCATAGTTCAAGACTTATATATATTTAAAAAATAATAATAAAAATTGAATAAAGTGGAGAACTGAAAGTACTGTGGGCAAAGAGGGATAACGAAACTCAACCCATTCCAAATTAATTTCAAAGATCAAAGCTTCTAGCCTTTCCTATGATTTTGATAAGTAGGCTCAAAAATAGTAAGGTGGTTAGGAAGACAATAGAAAAATTAAGTCTTAAAATCAAAAGTGATGGTTGAGAGACCAAAACTTGAGTTGATGAAGTTCTTTGAATTTGAAGTATATAGAGTGCATCTGACTGTCTGAGACTTCTGCTTGGTATTTAGGGCAAATATTTTTAAATAAATCAACCAGATTTTCAATATTTTGGAAAAGATACAGGACTTGATTCCAGACTGAGCTGTCTATGTCAGTGCCTGATTTTAGCAAACCACATCACTGAAAAAATCATAAAGACTTTAAAGATGTTAAGGGCACTGTACCTTCTACCCTCCTCTACCCATTCCACTAGCATAATCTGAAGAAAAAATGGGCCATCTTGGGATAGTTGTACCTCTTCCCTATGCACTCACCTTCTCTTCTCATCCTTCTGCTTGGTTTAGCAGTACTGTGCCCTAACAATTACAGATTTTGCTTCATTGTATTCTCACGGTTGAGGTTCACTGCAGCAGTTTTAAGTCTTCTTCATCTGGAAGTTTACCTTGACATCACCTGCCTGAACAACTTCCCTCTTAGAGTCAAAGTCTTTCTTTATGTCTAATGACCTGTCAGATGCACTGAAAGCTGTTATTGCTTTTAAGGTCTTGCATACAGAATACATAAGGTGGTATGCTTTTCAGTCAACGCAACTTTGTAAATAACTCTAAATAGTAGAAGAGTGCAGTTCATTGTGAGTGAGAAGCAAATACTTAGACACCATCCTGTTATGTATTCTGAATATATAAACCTAACAAATGCATGCAAGAGAACATATTTTAAATGGGATTTTAATATCCAAACTTTTATTATTGAAATATCTACTTTTCATAAGCCTTGACTTGGAAAGCTAAGTGTCTTATGTCACTGTTGATTTGTCAGGAGTTGATGTGCATTTCACTTTGGTAAACAAGCTTCTTGGTTTTTGACATGTGGGCATAGTTTTAAACGGTGGAAAGTGATGCTAAAAATAAATACAAAGTAGGCAGTTAATAACTCTTCGAGTCCTGGAATATTCTCTTTCCTACAATTTTGCTCTGAAGCACTCATATCAAAAAAATACAACTGCCCTGAGGGAAGGTACTGAATCCCTTTGACACTCTCCCACCAGGTGGATGCTTTAACAAGCAAGTCAGTCCTGTTGCCCGTGGTCCAGACATGCTGAAAGCACACATGGAAATTGGAATATACACTGTTGTCTCACTCATTCCCCATTCCTCAATTAATAGGTTTATCAGGGAGAAATAAGGGATGAACAGAGGTCTCCCACTGACTATGCTGTGCATAGAAAAGACTGTTCTCTTTAGCTGTATTTAAAAGGGTAGAGCAAGTTCTGCTCAGGAG
This sequence comes from Cariama cristata, assembly GCF_000690535.1. Classification (NCBI taxonomy): domain Eukaryota; kingdom Metazoa; phylum Chordata; class Aves; order Cariamiformes; family Cariamidae; genus Cariama; species Cariama cristata. Next base: position 17,225 of record NW_009604340.1, on the reverse strand, counting down.
TTTTTGAAAAAAAAGGGTGCTTTTTATATTTAAAGCATTCCTTATGTTTATCTTTAAAACACTCTCACAGAAAATATGAATCAAGAAGAGGTACGTGCACTTCTACAGCACAGAGTATTACACCTAAATCCCAATGGTTTCAAATACTAATTTCCTCTTTTTGGGGTTAGCATTAACTAGTCTGAGCGTTTTTCCATTCATCGTGTTGGGAACGTCAGACACTATTCCACAGCATCCAATTGTTCCTGTAGGGTCCAAATATCAGAATTCAGGTATCTCTGCTAAGTCAAAACATCGAACTCTCTTCCAACATCTGGCCCTTCAGGCTGCAAGCCAGCTCCAATCTGACAGCTAACTAGTTCAACTGGTTCACTTGAACTCACCACCCTGCTATAGAGCACAGCGAGTTAACAGGAGGCAAAGAAAGCCAGCATGTTATCTCAACCAGAAGTGTATTGGTGTGAATAACTCTTTTCCAGCTCAAAGGTGGCTTGTGCTCATCCTGCTTGAGTTTAGTCTATCTCAGCCTACCAGTACAAAAATGTCTTTCTAAGGCCATTATTGTTACAGTACATCAAGTCCTAACTGTCACACTTTTTTTTATCCAGCTGGAGAGATAGCATAAGCTTTCTAGCCAAAGAACTAAAGGAGTGAGGACAAAAGACTAATCTTTCTGCTGAAGAACTCCCTTTCTGCCAGACCTACAGAGAATTTTCTCTACTATTCCTGCTCTCAATCAAGAGGTCACCATTGCTATGACCCTATGCATGCTGAACTGTTCTCCTGTGGATTTAAATAAAACACCCTAAAGGAAATTCTGAAGTGGAATCACAGACCACAGGTGATTCTTCCTTTTTAAAGTTAGTATTTAGATAAGTACTGCAGACTTTAATTGTAAGAAGGTGAAGGCATTATTGTGAGGTCTTGACATGAAATAACTGTCTATGGATTTAGAAGGTTAACTTTAGTGACATATAAACTAAGGATTAAATATCCTAAGAATAGTAAAGAATAACTCATTTTATAGAGGAATAATAAGAGGAGAATCAATTGTGATGCAGTACTGAACTTGAATTTGGAATAAGGTTGATTTTTTAAAAAATCTGTGCAAAGATGATACAGCTATAATAGAACAGAAGTCTGCTGTTTTGGAAATGCAATTGAGTCATTCTTACTCTGTCCTCTCAGTTGTAAAATTTCCATTTAAATACAACACATCTAGGCAGCACACACAGAGAAATAAAATTCCATAAGGAATAAGTCTGAGTAGCAACAATGGAAGTCTGATGGGCATTTTGAAAGGTGAATTTTATCCACATTGGGAAAGCTAATACAAAATGAGCTCCTATTTTCAGAGAGAGTTCTATGAGCCTTCATTGTTAAACCTGACCCTATGTGATAATGCATTAGTGACGGTTTTGGACTCAGTTGTTCTAGTGAGGCATGCTGGTTCTGTCCACAGTCATCAGAATAAAAATCCAATAGTGAAGTTGTTTAGTTAGAATGTAGTCTGTTGATTTACTTAAAACATATGCTACTGATTCCTCATGGTTAATAATCACACTGGAAACAACTTTTCTACTATAGACATGCAGCACTATGTAAAACAGAAGAGATTATCATGTTGGAGGGACAGACTAGCAATGATGAAAGTTTCATAGGTTTACTTGATGAAGCTGTTAGTTCAACTTTTTTTTTTAAAAAGGCCTTGTTTATCTTCTGTTAAAGAGTTTAATTAGGAAAGGTTTTTTCCTCCAGGACCACAAGATCAAAATTTGCATAATTATCTTTTTTTTCAGCAGTTGTAATTATTAATCTTTTATACCTCACTTATGATAAACGTGAAAAAAACTGGAAATCTGCCTATGATACAGTGTTGAACTACATCCATTATAGAGAATTGTAATTGGTATTACATCTGGCTACTGTGGACCTTATAGTACCCAATAGTGGTCACTTACAGATGAATCAACTAACATGTTATAAAGTATGCCAAAAAAAAAAAAAAAGGAGTCAAATTCTCTAATGACAACCATCACTGCAATTTCTGCTCAGCACAGATTTCTTTCTGGTACAGATTAGTAATGTTTTAGCAATGAGACAGAAAAAAGGCCAGAGCAAGCAAGCAACAGACAGTTTATTAAGAACATGTGGAAATGGAGTGTGGAGAAAAGAATGGCTTAATGTGCATCTTGGAGGCAGAGACAGGAACAAGAACTAACCTGAAATCTTCAAATACCTAGCTGAAAACCATGACCAAATCCTCACTTTCTAGCCACTGCTGGCTAAAGTACCCCTTCTGCTTGTAATGTGGCGTTTAAACATTGTTCACAGAGATTTTTGTCTATAGTTAACAGCCTCCTACAGATTTACTTCTGCTGGTAATGTACACTCTCTCCCACCCAAAACAACTTAACTGTGAATCTTTAGACTGATCAAACGTGACTCAGTTCTGTTCTTCTAATATGGGCACTACTAAAAGCCAACATGAATACATTACAGTGTAAATTCTTTCTTCTTAATGAGGAAGCTGTGTAAGCCTTACAACTCTCCAATACTGTGTCTGAATCAGAAGTTCTTCATTACATATTTTTAAAAAATAAATTTATCTGCAACTAAAAGATCTAAACAATGGAAATTCAGGACCAAAAATGACATGAGATCTGCAGTAATCATTAGGCACCTAAGTCAGAAATGACTGTTTGGAAAGCCCTGTGGTGGAAAGCCTTACTAACCTTTCATATCACTAAACGTGCAGAAATAGTAAATGCTTTGAAGACATCTACAGCTCTTAAGCTATGAGTTGTCCATCCTAAAACAGGCAGTACTACTATAAAGCAAGCTGCAGTGTACCACTGTTTTTAAACTAGGAGAGTGAAAATAATAATCTGCTTTTGCAAGAAGTCTTCTGACTATCTATGATGGGCAGACAGGTCTCAGACACTGAAAAGGAAAGTCATATATGCACCCTATCCTTTGTATTCCCTGTTGCTTAGCTCTTCATGAAGTTATGTTGGTCAAGTTGCATTTCCATAACTCTTGGTTCAGCCAGCTGACTGGTCTGGATCCCATTTGAATGATCTGCAGGGATGTTAACTGATGCCAAGCAATGTACTGCAAAGTTTCTCAAATCACCAGAGACTGAACTGGGTCCAGGTCAGAAAAGCTGTATTATTCCTTTCTGCAAAGGGACATGGCTTTGCTAGCTTAGGGTTTGGTATCACATTAATGCAGCTTCTGATACTGTTCTAACGTCTCTACATAAGGCTGTACTTTGTCATTAAACTGTAGCAAATTAGGCTGATGGTACCTCAGATGTTTGTGCAACAGAACACATTTTACAGCCTACAGATGCAGAATTTTTTCAGTGTATGAAAAACCTATATATTCAATAAGGCACCCTGGATTTCATTGTGAGGGCCAGACACTTAGTAGTTTGATTCTCCAATGCACAGCTTTTAGATGCCAAAGTCTTTACTAGAATCAAGCCTAAGTAATTAATTTCACCAGAAGTTTAATATTAAACTAGTTTTTAGCTATTGGATATCCTCTTCATTCAAGTGCAAATCATTACCTTCACTGTACGTATCTTACAAAAGTGGAGAAAATATTTCTTATTCAAGCTTTAAGCAAAAATGCAAATTCAAGAACACTACTTAGAGTTCTTCCCAGCCTTAGGAGTTGTTTGCTGCATAATGAACTGCTACTTCAAATGTAATTTTTCATCTAGAAAACACTGTAGCCATATTTTCTTATCTAAAATTATGATATTTTTCATTTAAAATATAAACCAAAACAAGAAGAGGCTTGACCAAAGTCCTGTAGGCGTGCCAGGAAAGAACTTTAAAACACATTTTAAATGAACGTTTGAGGAGTTTGGGTTTCTTCTCATTTAGTTGTTATCTGTGCACCAATTTCATCATGAGCATGATACGATTATAAGCATTAAATATGCTGATTTTAAGACCAGCAAGATTATATGACCATTGTTTTTAGTTTCAACATTCGTTGAAAGAAATCAATACAGTGTTCATTCGTAAAAATGTAAAAATTACATTAATAAATCTGTGAAATTGTTTGAGAAGCACTTAATTAATAGAGTATATAGGAAATTGTCTGAATATCTCTAACAAGGAAAATGGAATAAAAACTTAAATCTCATTGACGCTCTCTTATGTCAGAGTGACTAATATGCCATCTTATTTTGTAGCCAAGTTAAAACTAGCTTTATTCAGACTGGGTGAAATCCTAATTCCATTAAACGAAGTGAGTGCACAAGATGAGTGCAACGTGGTTCAAGATTTTACCCTTCTAGGCTTCTTGATATCCAGAGGCTTCTACAAATTGTTATCTAAACCCATGTATTATATCTACTACAAAATGTATTAATTTTCAGATATGCTAAGCAATCTCATTTCCCACCATTATGACTGCAACCTGCAATTGTTCAGATGTCCGGTAAGTTGACTGGAATATATGTAGATGCCTTCACACGTGGATAAAGGTAAAAAGCTACTGCAGAGGTCATGCCCCAAAGTCTAGAAGTCTGGTTTTCAGTACTCTTATGGACCCCATAAGATTCAGAGTTTTATGACAGAAAATTCCAAGTCAGTAACAACAACAACAGCAAGAAGAGGAACAAAATTTAGATGCATAATGAAGATAATGTCATCATAAAAATATACAAAAGGCAAGATCTTCTTTTGTCTGTGTCCTGGATAAATCCTCTTGCCTAAATACAGGCTGGTAGATGAAACGTTGTTCTCCTTGGGAGTCTGTAGGATGAGGCTCCTTCCAAGGAGTCTATTAACATCAGTCTGGACAGAGTATGCTTATGTAGGGGAAATCTGATGGTTCATTCAACTACCTTAAAGTAAGTGTTTTCCACTGAAAATTTCATGTTACCAACAGTTTGTAATTAGTATTTTCACAGCGCACTACCCTAGACATGATGTATCCAGGGAGATCAATTCATGGAGGGAAGCCAGTCTGTAAAGGAAACTGAGAACTTGATAAACTTGATTATGACTTCAATTTAGCATTTTGGAAAGATAAGTGCAGCCTGGTATTTTAACTTGTCAAGTTTCAGTAGAATCTCATTTCATTCTCTAATTCCATGGATCATGTCACTTTATTCCTTTTCCTGCCCCTTCTCTCCCTTCTTCTCCCATTAAACATACACTTATATTTTGTCTTTAGTTGAAAGGATTATGTCCTGTACATATGTAAAATAGAATTTATTGTTTCTGTCTTTTCAAATAAGGATGTTGGGTATCTGGGCTCTGATTACAGACAACAAAGTTAATTCACTATAGCAGAAAACTATCTAAAATCTAAAAGACATAAATCCTCCAAAACTTCATTAGGATAAAAGCCACATCCCAGAAGTCTGAAGCAATAGTTCCTTTTTCCCTGTAGACACTTATAACCATTGCTCTGCATTATATAGTCTTCAATAAAAAGACTTCAGCTAACATATCTTGTACTAAGCCCTATGAGACTGCTTGAGATCCACAAGAGCATGTAGGCCCATTGCAACAAAAATGAGCCAACGGTCAGGATGAAAATCAAGTTTGGAGGACTGGTTCCTACTTGATTTATGTATATGTTTTCTAGCCCCGTGAAAGATGGACAAATTAATACCTTTCAGAAAGGTACAGTCACAGAGGACAGGCTTGGAGGACTGTTTCAGAGAGACTGAGGGTAATGGTCCCCAGCTCATAGGCAATATGATGGGGTTTCTCCACCAGAGGAATGGGAGTTTCCTGCTTGCTCCCAGGAATCACAGTAATTGGAGAGATCAGAGGTAGTCACTGTGACTGGCTTGTTTTAAACTAAATTGGAGGATCCTGGGATAAAATTGTAAACAAGATCCTAAGTATTGGCTATTCGTCATATAACATTTATGAGCAGCCTCATAAAACAGGATACCTAAATGGAGCAAAGAAGATGCTTAAATACTCCATGTCAACTAAAAAAAATTAACCAGAAAGATAATTCAAAGAGGAAGATAATAAGCAGTACACTCACATTATCAGTCATGGTTAAGCGAGGATAGTGAAACATCACCAAAATATAATTTTTGGCATAGTTTTTACACACCTTGTTTAAAAGTTCATGATCTTAAAATCACAAGTTCAAAAGGTGTCCCAAAGAATTAAGAATCTGTGGGTCTCATTTTTACATGACTTGGAAGTCATCTAAAGGGAAGGAAGAGCCTTATCGGTCAGGGGCATCCTATCTCTCATCTTTTCTATTGTTGAAGTCTTGGATGTAAGTGCAAGAACTCTTTAGAAAAAGAAGGTTTTCTGCCCTTCTCACCTCTTCTTTCTTCAAACAGTTGTGTAGATCTTAAAATATCAAGAAGAACTCATGGGGCCAATTTTTCAAAATGAACAGGCTGACTTCCACCTCTTGACTTTGCCAAGTCAGAGTTCAATGAGATTCTTCTGAAGACAAGCGAATCCTGCTCGCACATGTGGATCATGTGTATTATGCTGACCAGAGGCCTGCACTCAGAGACCATCTTCCAAGAGGTACTTTATTCTGCGTCTTTCACAACTGCAGAAAGTCAAACGCCTATCTAGTTTAATGTATCGTAATAATGTTGGTTTTAACTAAGGAGCCTCATCTTGCACTAGCTAACCCGTACAACAGTCTTTTCTTTATCTAGCTTTTGATTTGTGTATAAGTAAGTCCCGTTAATGCCACTGATTCTACACCAGTGCTTGAAAGTAGGATCTATCTTCTAGCTGAATTCTTCTGCACCATCCCTTATGGTGAAATTAAGCCCATATTCGTCCTGCTTTCCTGCTGAAGTCAGTGCTGTGGTTCCTCAAAGCTTGGACCTTTTGTATACTTAAAATTAGCTGCTTGAGCCAGAGCTCTGTCAGATACTCTACCATTGGACAAATCCTTTTAGCCAAATTCAATTCTCCTTCTTCCTTTAAGCTATAGTTTTAGTCAGATAATGATTTTGTGATACTGTAAATTATTTTTAAGTTTGAGAAGATCGTAAGTTAAAATACAAATCCAGATCAGTCTGTTCAAAAAGTAAGGTATTCTTTTTCTTTTATTTCTCCATTTGCAGGATACATCTACTATCATATTAAGATTAAGAATCATATTTGGAATTCAATTTCTTAAACTGAAACACTTCTGAAGACTCCATAAATTAATTAAAATTTTGGCATGAATGGAAGAGCAATATGCTCCAAATGCTTGAATGTAACATCTTTTCCAGTATTTATCTACCATCTTCTGCAGCTACGTAGTAACTTGCACATGATGGTAACACTTAAGATGTTATTAAAATCATAATTCCTTCCTCAAGATCCTCACCCTCTGCCACAGAGAAGTCAGCCATTGTTTATCTGGGAAGCATGAGTTACCTGAGTTATCTAAATGAATATTAATCAGTCACAATTAGACTATTTGCATTCATCAGAATTCCATATAATTTGAGGGTAATCACAACACCTGCTTCCCCAAGTAACATATGCACAAATATTCATGTCCAAGTCATCCAAATCTCTCTGCTTTTGCAGTATGTGTCATCTTTTTCCCTATTCTGCTTTAGAGTAGTTGCACTCAAAATTGATATTATTATACAAATTATACAATACGTACTATTAGACATTTCATATGTATAATTATATATGTATAATAATAATTTTATATATAATAAGTATTTTATGTTATACATCTTATGTGTATTATATATATTCTAGAAATTATTGGTAAAATGCTAATTGCTGCATTCTTCGTGATTAAAACTTTCCTAATCCTTCACCATCTCACATTATGTTTTTATTTCCTGTAGACTTGCAAGTACTTTCTTTTTTTAATTGTAACTTTGTCTCAAAAGCAAACTCTACAAAATAAAGACAATACATTAAAAAGATGCTAATGTGGAACAGTTAGGTGATGATCAGACCATCATTACTTTACTCTCAACTTCTGTCTGCTAGTATCTCAAATATGCTCAGTATTTCAGTGGAAGAGGAGAAAGAAAGTTCCTCTTTTCCGTTACAGCCACCTCCCTCTGCTGTGCACAAAGAACTGGCTGATCAATACACCTATAAGTTAGCACAACCAGACACTATTTCCTAGGTGGAATATTCTTTATTGGACAATGAAATTTTAGAGCAACTCACTAAAACAGAGAATTTTAGGCTTGATGAATCAGTATTAAGCCTCCCCCAAATGCAGTAAAGTTCAACCCTAACATTTATAGAAGATCTGAAAGACCTGAAGATTACTTATGCTGTATCAGGAATCAACAGATAGTGTCACTTGGGTAAACGATTTACCACATGCTGTTCCCAACAAAGGTTTATTTACCCTTTAATACCATGTAAATCCTAATCCCTTACTACAAATTCTGTTAAGGGAAGAGAAGGTTAACAACTTGTGACTGATCGGGAGTAGAAATGAGTGACAAGAGGGTATTGATTGGGAATTTAGACACAATACATTATCTCTGAAACTGGTACTTGGCCCTCTTGGCTGATGAAAGAATTAAAGCCTACAGCTTTCTGGAATCCTTGAAAAATACAGCCTTTCACTAAATCTGAAAATTTATCACCCAATGCATAACAGTTCTTTAATTATTCATTTATGCCCAACTTTCTTTTAGATAAAGAAGAATAGGTGTAGTCCCCCATTACAGTGTATTCTGGTGAGGTTTCACTGAAGTCAGCAGAGGTATTGGTAGCGTAAGCGTATGGCTGAATCTTAGTTATGGAGGTAGATCTGGGCTGCGAGAAAGTGGTGTTTACGAATTCCTTTAACATGTGATGTCTGAGAGTATTAAGAAATTTAGGGTGAGACCCAACATGGACCAGTGGAAGTCACTCAGTGGAAAAAGAATTTGAAAGGCTCCAGAATCTGATTCTGCAGTTCTGATGACATCAGTATTTTCAACAGGCTTCTCAAAAGATTGCAAAAAGTCATTATGAGAGGCAGCTATTGGATAGACAAAATACCTAGGTAGAACTATGCAGAAATGAATTTTGTGTGAATTCAGGTGGCCAAATTTTGCTGGTATTTGCACTCTTGAGTGAATGTAATATACTTGCCCATTCTCAGGGGAAATGGAAATATTGACATCTTCGTTGTCTGTCAGTGTAATACAACAAAGCTTATAAATTGATTATGTGCCACTGGAGTCATTAGAGACCACACTTTAACCAAGGCAGAGGCAGAGATTGTCCTAGTTCCTCATTTCTTAACTTTTTCTTCTAAGGCTGCACTGCGTGGGGGTTTTGTTGCTTTTTTTTTCCTTTCTCATTTTCTCAAAAAAATGATTCTTCCCATTCCAATGCAAGTCACCAGGTCAGATATTATTCTCATTGTTCTTTTTTTCATCCAACAACTACTAAAAAGACAGCACTTTTATTCACAACCTACTTTTTACCTGATCCAGTTCCATTTCACTTAATGTAACACTAGCAAGAACTTCATCCCTGTATTAAAAGTAGAATTTTTCATACCAGACCAAATTTACCATAGATGCGTGAATTTTTGCAGCTTCACTGATGCAGGGAGCTTGATTCATTACACTATCAGAGAGTCTGGCAGAACACATTGCATTAGAAGCAAAATACACAATGGTGAGAATCTGCCCTCATATAGAGCCTGCCATCTGAAAGTCTCAAGGTTAACCAACAATTTATGGTCTGTTAGTTCCAGGGACTGGCTTGAGATTCAAGATCAGTTTTGAAATGCACCACAAATTTTCCTAGCAAAAAATGTAGGGGAAAGTGGAGGGAGAGTATGCAAACGAGAGAATTTACTGCCCTTTTATCACCAGGTAAGATAGTGCTTATGACCATGCAAATGGCGTAGTAGTCTTATGTGACCCCTTATCTCCTTAAAACTTGAGAGGTCTCCTGATCAATATGGATCATTCAATATGACATCATTAAGGAAATGAACACAGGAAAATTACCCAGCCCAAGGTCCCTCCTCTCTCCCTGAAGACTGTGGCATGAGGCCAATTTACATTCAGAGTGATTTAGCTCTTCCTTCAAATACATGGTAACAGCAACCATATTGTTTTTTGGGATTAATCCCTGGAACCACTGTCCCCCGATGAATCATCTGGAAATCATCCCAGAAAGTGCTTGCTGGTACCTAATATAAACCAGGTTAGAGACCGCTAGAAGTTAGTGAATTAGATAATCACAGGTCAGTGCTTGAGCCCAGACCCTGATCCTGTTTTATGAGCTAGTACAGATATAGTCTATGTTGTCCAGGGTAAATCCCCACAGATTTAATCCACAGAGAGATTCAACCAGTGAATCCTTCCAAACTCCTCATACACTAGCACTCCCTTGCCAGGAAATTTGCACAGCATATAGACTTCCACTGATGTGTATTGATATTATGATTTACATATGTATATCAAGGCAACTGTCTCAGTCCCAGAGCTCTGTTGGTTTGCTTTCTGGTTTTATTTGAAAATATTCACCTTTTGATAAGTTTCAGCATAGGTGGTGTGAGACCTGTTCTAAGATCTTACTCCTACTTGATCTGGAGCAAAACCTTGAACGTTATCCCCATTGTATGGCTGTTGACCTAAGACAGTGACAGCTGAATGACTTGCCAAAGGGTGTCCAAATGGCACAGTAGAGGCTGATCCATGTCTGCTGAGGCCAACACATCTGCCTACACAATCCATTATATTCTTAAGTGATGCACCTCAGCACTCAAGGAGCAAATGGGGAAGAGGCGGGTGACAGATGGGAGTTTTGTTCTGGCCACAAACCTGTTCCAACAGTAGCCATGGAAAATGCATGAATGTGCAGAATTAAGTGCATATGATATTTTTAAAACCTGATCCTACCAGTCACTTGAACCTCATGAACAGGAGAAAGGAGATGAAGCAGTATAACTGAAGATTTGTAAAACTACCATCTTTTTTGACTGCTAAATAAAATATATAAGTTCAGGTGTCCTTCGTTGGAAAGTCAATTGCTTTGCGTATCTTAAACTGCCAGTCTGAAAGTGAGATGTTTTTTGTTCCAAGGAACTGATTAAGTGGGATGAGTTAAATATTTTGTTGGCTTAACTTCTTCACTGATGTTCTAATTAAGGGCTGGAATAGTCCCCTAGTATTGTGGGTTTTGATGAGATAACCAGTGAACTTGATCACTCATGATGGATGGCTTTGTTGTGGAAAAAACTAATGAGAGTGCTTTAGGGGATGCAGTTATTCTTTTTCTTTTCTCTTTTTGAAAATATTATATATGAATCAAAGCATTTGAAATTAAACTTTCATATGAGAGAACAAAAAGCTGGGTGCTCAGATTTTAAAAGGAACTTTCATGTTGATGGATTTATGCTTTATTTTTTTGGTTGCTAAATGTGATTAAAGTTGCTCATTCTCATCCATCAAGTTGAAATCAAGACTGGATGTCACACTAAGCGTTGGAATATAGATCCCCTCTAGCTGTGAGAACCTCTGTTGTGATTAAAATTACATACCCAACCTTGAGTTTAGCCCTGTGACCTCACCTCTCTGTCCCTGTTATTATATTTGTCCCACATAAGGTCATGGACTTTGTCTGTCACATTTCCACTCAGCTACATTCAGAGGATATCTAATTCTGGGAGCGGCTAGCTACATACATCCTGGAATTTCTAACAGACAGATGTGTAACCTTTCATCTATTTCTTCCCCCATTATGCCATAGCCTCACTCATTATCACAGACCATACCCTGGGACTAACCTAACACCAGTCTTGTTCAGCTCAAGGAATGGAAGATTCTCTTCTAGTTCTATAGACCATGGCACAAACTGATAGAGCCACAGCTGGCCCCAAGGGTTTCTAATAAACAGGGTGGGATGGAGTTTTCAGGTGGCAAAGAACAACATTGCTTTCTGGAAGTCAGTGCTATTGTAATAATACTCAGCAACTTAAGAGACAGCTTTCCGGCTGGACATTTGTATCCCCAGGATCCTGCATTTGGATTTTGTACGTTCCAAATGGAGTCAGTTTTGGGAGGTCCATTAAAAAACAACAAAAAATAAACAACAAAATGTGCCCATACTCTCTTACTCATTAGATTTCGCAAATAAATGCCAATGAGACCATTTGAAAACATCTCAGAGCTCTGAGATTACACATCTAAAGTCCTATAACTATTAATTAGTCACAGCAGATTCAGACTTTTTTATACGGAGTTTCTCTGTATCTTTCAGCAGCACTTGACCTCTTAGCTGGGAGATTTCTTGCTCCTTCTAAATAGCTTGCTTTCTAATGTTTTGAGTTAAACTGCCCCAGAAGGTAGCACCAGCAGTTATGCTTGACAGCTCATATCATCAACTGTTCATGATCAACCTGTGCAGCTTCATTCCTGCCAGCATAGACTTCCGTAGTATTCTGGATCATGGCCATGTGGCCTCTTCCACTCCAGAACAAGTTGATAAGCTTTCCTTGTCTAAATTCCTACCCCTGGAGTCCAGCTTTTAGGATATTTTTCTCTGAAATATTCCATGCAACAAAACGGTCCAGATAAGATGTATCATGATGACCTCCACTCCATCAAGACTGGACCTCACCCTCATGTCTGTACTGAAAGTAGGTGGGAATGATTTGAGTTCCCAAAGCTGCCTGAAGTCCTGCTTATCTTCGACGTCTCAGGAAAATCCCATCCCAGGCAGGAGGAACCACAAAACGCATACATGGACCATAGCCAGTGCCACCACTTCTGTCTCTCACTTCTGCCTACAACCTACACTACCATTTTGGGCATTCACTCCTTTAAAGATCCAGCTGAAGAGCAGCCTGGAAGTGTCCTCTCGGTCACTCACACAGCTGGTAAGGGTCAGTAGACTTTAGATGATGAGCAGCAAATGCCAGGAGACACAACACTGGGCCTGCTAGAGGCCTGCTGCCTTCACATAGATCATCTACTCTGGTTCTTACTGGCATGAATCAACCATTTAAACTGACTTAGAAGTAAAATTTCCCCATGAGTTTTCAATAAAATGAAATTTTAAAAAAATCTTATCCATAGTTTTCAATTCTGTTAATTGAGGAAAAGTTATTTAATTCAGGAGACAAAACAACTAGTGTTTCTTGCCTCAAACAAAATTTCTCATTGTCTTTAATAATTGTGTAAACATAAATGCTTATATTATTTTGGATAGAAACTTCTGCATATTGGAAGCTCAAGATTGGTGCCTCCCTATGAATAACAAATCAAGCAAAGGGGGCAGGAGACCTGCACGGATAAGCAAGGAGCTTCTGGAAAAACTGAAATGGAAGAAGGAAGATTACAGAATGTGGAAGAAGGGACAGGTTGCTTGGGAGGAATATAGGAATCTTGTCAGAGTACGCAGGGATGCAGTGAGGAAGTCTAAGGTTCACTCGGAATTAAATCTGGCAAGGGATGTTAAGGAGAACAAGAAGGGCTTCTTTAAGTACATCAGTAGCAAAAGGAAGACAAGGGAAAATGTGGGCCCACTGTTGAACGAGGTGTGTGCCCTGGCGATGGAGGACACAGAGAAGGTGGAGTTATTGAATGCCTTCTTTGCTTCAGTCTTTACAACTAAGGCAGGTTCTCAGGAATCCCAGACCCTGGAGGTAAGAGAGGAAGCCTGGAGAAAGAGAGATTTTCTCTTGGTCAAGGAGGATCAAGTTGGAGATCATTTAGGCAAACTGGACAACTACAAACCCGTGGGCCCTGATGGGATGCACCCATGAGTGCTGAGGGAGCTGGCAGATGCATGCAGGTGAAGAGCCTCTTAGTGGCGCCTACTTCTCTACTTGTGATACATCAGGAGAAAAGAAAAAAAAGCATTAAGACAAAACAACACAGGCATACTTCTAATATACAGAAATAAAAATGAAACCGGGAAATGCTAAACATTGCACACTTGCTCACACTTGCTTCTGCTTTCTGACCAGCCCTTGTTTGGAAGTTTGGGTGGTAACCATAGCAGGAGTTGGCTCTTGAAATACGGAATTCCCTCTGATCTTGAGACACATGTTGTACCCACCTGGGTTGGTGGAACAAAAAAATAAATAGCATTTCAGACAAAATTCGGCTGGTCATTATACTAAGCAGCCTTAAATCACTGAGTAGGAGGTATGGAGTGGGGTAGATTCAAGTAGAGCTGGAAGAAGCTAACAGAGTGGAGGAAGGCATTTTCTGTGGAACTGTGTGAGCATACTATCAACCACAGATAGCAGAGACGGTAAACGTATATATATGTATCCCCATCCAGCTTACCATCTTTTCTCCACCCCCCTAATATCTTCTGTAACTTGAAATTTCAAATTTAAAAACTGGCATGAGTCCTGTTTTAGGTATTTTCTAAAAGCTGTCTTCCTGCCCATATAAAGAATTTGGTGGCAGGAAGAAAGCAAAAACATAGAGAGAGTGGATCCTTCCATGGAGAATCACTCTGTTGTGTTCATGAAACATTACTTTCCTATAGACGTCTCACTAGATCTCTGTTTTGAAGAAGGAGAGTCAATATTTGGGGTGGAACTGCCCCTGTTTCATGAGATGAAAGTGAGAAGAGATATTCAGCAACAATTGCATAAAGTCACACAGGAATGGAAGTTGAGTAAATCATTATTCCTGAAGGCACTGCATCCTCCTATGCCTCCTGACAATTTAATGATATGACTACTTTTTTTCTCAACTTTTTTCTCATAGTTAGGCTACTAGTATACAAATATTTGGACTGGTCTCTGGGGAACTTGTTTGTCTGAACATTTGACCCACTTTGTCGTATACATTTAATTTCTTTAAGCAGTTTTGGAAAGGAAGGCTTGAAAGACACATCCTACTGCTCTGACACTTGTTTTCCACTGGGAACCATGAAAAAAAAGACATGATTAACATTACTTGCATAAAATGAAATAAAACCAGACTCAATAAAAATCTTCAGAGGATGCTTTAAAAGCATTTTATGTACGTAAGTCAAAACTCCTAAAAAAGAGAAGCTGGAACTTTACAAATATCTTTCAACAATTGAGTATCAATTAATATCGAAAGTTAAATCTTTAGACAACATGATCTGGCAGAGCTCCAGTGAAAGCAGAGCACATGGTACAGCAGTTGACATATTGTTATGGATCTAGCATCAAATGTTTAGGCACAGATTGCAGTTCCTGATTTTTTTAGTGTGCTTTTAGTGCTCTTGTTTATTTATTCCGAAAACTTCGTCATGCTGGATGTAATCAATATATTATCTTTTATCCTCAAATATTTACTAAATACCTTAGCATGCTGTTAATACTCTGCTTCATGTTTCTTCAGTAAATTAGCTTCTCAAAGTCACTAGAGAGAGCTACAATAGAAATTTGTACAAAAAAAAAACAGGAAAGTTTTTACATATTGTCTATAAACAGAAAAAAAATAAGAACTATCAAGTCCAAAAATGCAAGCAAAAATGTTCAGTTCATTGAGATAATAAAATCAACTAAACTTGGAATTATCAGAGACTTTTTTTCCTATTTTATGGTTCTTTATGACAAAACCAAAAATGTATCTCCACTGATCATCTTATAATTCATTCATATTTACCACTGTTATGATTGAAGTCTGTCATAATTACTCTTTCTTAGGATAAATCTATTTCATAGTCTCACAGCCTTTCAATGATGACTTTCGTAGACCAACAAGTAAGTGAATCATGATGATCAGCCCATTTGACTCTTTTTTGTGAGTAGACTTTCCTGGTTACCTGTCTTGTGGCACTGTTACAAGGAAAGGATTTCCTTCTCAATTATTTTGTTTTCTCCTCTGCATTTGAATCATCTTTGCTTGGCATGTAGGCTTCTGAATGATGATACTTTAAAACTTGTACTTACTTTTACCCTCAGGTCTTATAACCTACATTTTCCATATCAGTGTCTTGCAAAACATTTATCTCAAAGAGTAAATGTTTGAAAATTACTTGTCATAGAAAATGGAGCAGGACGGAACTTCAAGAGGTCATTTGTGCCGTCTCCAATCTTTTGCACAAAGATTGGATTAATTAATCATAAAAATTCATAACAAACATCTGTCTAATTTGCTCTTAGAAATATGGAGTTGCAGATTGCAGAAATTCCTGTCATGTCCTATTCTAGTGCTTTTTCTGCAGATGAAAAGCTCTTCTTGCTGTGTAACCTAGATTGCCTTTGTTGCTGCTTAAACTCCACTCCTTCTCACTTTATTCACATAGAACATGAAGAACAAGTTCACCGTCACACCACAAATGTAGTGTCTTATCTCTCTCCTAAACTGCAGTGTTATAATCTGTGAGTTGAATCCTACCGTTTTTCTCTTGTTTTTCTAGGTGTGTTGCGCTTTGCATCCCAGCAAGAGAAAACCTATACAAATCTCATACCCAGCAAGAAATCAAAAGATCAAAATGGATGAAAGGAGAATCATATCTACAGATTTCTGAATTTAATAATGCAATTTACACAATGTCTTGACTTCTGTGTTTTATTATTGCTTTATTTATCTTTGTGTTCTCCAGTTAATCTTATATTCATTTGTCCCATAGATGAATTCTGGATTATTAAAATATGAACTGGATCAAGGGACATGCTGTCTGAATAAAATAATATCTGGTTACTACATGCTGATATATATCCAGGCTAAAATCCAAATATTCAAGTATTACCAATCTACAGTGTGTTTTAACAACATTGCCTAAAACTACTCATTGTATTACAGGATTTAATTTTTGTTTTGCTAAATGACAACAGCAAATGATGAAGTAAATAATTTACCAAGCACAGGATCTCTTGGGCTGTATCTTAATATATCACTGGAGAGACTCATGAACTTCTGTTCAGAAAGATACGAGAAGTCAAAAGTAAAGCCTCTTAAAAAAGGTACGGATGGGAGAAATCAGAACTTTTGAAAGAGAATTGAAGCTGATTAATGTCTAAAACATTTATTTAAAAAGTTGTTTAAAGTATAGATAAAGGAGATAACCTCTATTGCTATTGCAGTAAAATTTATGTGTCAGATTGTGATTAGAAAGCAATATACTACATTTTTATTATCATGCTAAAATTAATGCTTCATTCATTTCTCCAATGAGATAAATAAAAAAGATTCAATAGTGATATGATGAAAATATTTTATTCCTGACTGTCTCCGTTTAAGGCTGGGCCGGCAATTAAAGTGGATGACAGACACTCCCTATTAATCCCTTTATTTCCCAGAAGAGGAAGGAGAAAAGGGAGAGAGGCTTATGGGT
>NW_009604339.1:17626-19506 GCF_000690535.1 Cariama cristata | reverse complement strand
CGGGGCCAGCGGTGGGGCCGTGGGACGTGCCCGGACCCCTTCTGCTTCCCTCCGGCACGGCGCCCTCGGCGTTGCCGCAGGGCCGCGGGGAGCTCGGCAAACCCGGAGCCGTCCCCGGGGGACCTGGTGTGTGGCCACGAAGCCTGTCGGTTCGGGGGGAAAAAAAATCAAAATATATACGTATGTGCACATGCACGTTCTGGAAGCTGCAGGGAGAGGTACCATGCACAGCTCCGTATCACAACCGCATACTGTGACACCAACTCGGAGAATGAGGCATAGCCTAATGCCTTACTTGGTAAGGGAGAGCTGATTAAGGAGTCACAAGCCATTATTGTTGTTTTTATAAATCGCCCCTGCTTAAAATACAGTGTTCAATATGATTTATTGCTCTGCATTCCCAGCCTTTTGTTTTCTTAAAACCCGTGCACATCACCATGCTGAACAGTATTTGCGAGGCGTGATGCTGATAAACTGGTGCTGGGAATGACCTGACTGCTCTTGTGAAAATGTCATCGTTACCGACATGGCATCAGGTGGAGAAAGACACTGTGTTGGGAGCTGTGGATGTGTCTTCTCCCTTTGCGCTTGCTCTCACTGCTGATACGAATTTAGCACCTGCTTCTTGCCAACTTTTATACTCTGTGGTAGCTGGCTCTTCAAAATCATTTGCCCTTCTTGGACCCACCCCATGGCAGAGTGTATATATGAAATGAACACTTTGAGCAATATTCTTCTTTTGGGTTTTTCTGTTAAGCTATTTGTTTTTCAGAACGTCTTCTATGGAAAATAATTGGATCAAGTGCCCAATTCCTTAGAAATTCAGAGGACAGCTAGTGGAGAAAGATTATTTCCAGTATGATAAATCATAATCCAGTCCTGTTTGGAAGTGGTTACAGCTCTGTGTAATAACTATGCATTGCACGCAGGCTTTAAGGATTAAAGGAAATTGCTTGCATTTGAAAAAACGTGACTGGTGTGCGGGTGAAATTATTTTTGCTTGGGGAAAATTCTTTAATCAAATATGTCATTCATTCAGTGACAAAGACTCAATTTGTCATAGGAGTTCGCGGCAGAGGTACTCTCATTTGTATTCATCTATGTTTTCATTAAAAACTTTTGTAATGAGATAATTTGACTTTTTTATACATCATGTCAAGCTCAGAGCTGGCATTCAACTTGTCAGCTAAGACAGAGGCACTCACTTTGAAAGTAGTGGATATTGATAAGCAGTGTATTTTGCATTAAAACATACGCTTGTTTGAAGGATTGACTTGGAGATGGGGGAAGCTTCACTGGACAGATGTTAGCGTGAGCTGCAGTATCGGGTAGCAAGCTTTGTGGCTGGATCTGACTCTGTTTCAGTGATGACACTTAATTAAGTTAGAACATCTTTAGGCCTTTGACCCTGTGAATTGTCATTCACAACGTTTAATAAATACCTTGTTATTTTCTGCATTCAGCTTCATAATAATAGAGGGATACAGATTTTGTATTGGAGGAGGTTTTTAACTTCTTCAGTGGCTAAGATTTTGACCTTTGGCTTCAAAGCTTTGAAACACCAGCCCTACTGCAGCTGCCAAGAAAAGCACTGCCTGTCACGTCCTTAGAGCTGAAATACTATGGAAGCGCCAGTGAAATAAATCGCGTGGGTCTCCCTTTATCAATATCACTTTGTGTTTTAAGAGTGATGCACGGTAACACATTGAGTATAAAGACTTGTTTGGGCACCTTGGGTGGTAAGAGCAGAATTCTGGCATTTTCAGGGCTGTGTTATCATTAAATAGAAATATGGTTGGCAGCTATAGGAAAGCCATCAGTCTTATCTGTGAAATGGATGTTGGGATACTTTAATTTCTTCAGCTTTCTTTAAACATTTC
>NW_009604339.1:4075-17603 GCF_000690535.1 Cariama cristata | reverse complement strand
CTCTTGCCCTTGCTTAACAAAAAGAATGCAATGGGGGGGGGGAAGGCAACAGGGAAAAAGGAGCTTCAAAAAATGAGATGTAAGTGCAACTGCTCAGTTGTATTTTTCTTAAAAGGAGCACTGGATCTACTCTTAGTGAAGCAGCAGTTCAAAGAACATGCGTGAAAGAAGTATCAGAGTAAAGGGATTCCTTCCACTTTTTTTTTTTCTTTCTGCCTAAATACCCTTTACCTATTTTTTACAGCAGTTTAATGATGATGCAAACAGAGAGGAGAGAGGTTGGAGAAGGGATGTTGTTGAGCCTTAACTTGGTTCTGCTTGTTGATGAAAATAACGGGCCTTTGAAGCTGACCTTAAATTCTTAATTTTCTGAGGAATGAGCAGCGTTTGGTGTTATGGAGGTGTTTAGACTTGTTGCAGTGGAGAAATATTTTAGGAATTATCCCTGTCTGCCTTCCCCCCTTCTTCTGGATCGTGGAGCTCTCTTGCAAACAGCTGGAAGTTAGCAGTAGTAGTCTGCTAACTAATTAAAAAACTTTCTTTACTCTTCACCACTCAGTGGTGATGTTAAACTATTTTTGACAATTACTGGGTTTAAACTGTGTAAGTATTGCTCGTGTAGTACTGCTTACAAAATGCACAGTTTTGTTTGAGAGCGAGTCCTTAAAACACAAATTGTTCTTAGCTGTCACCCAGCTTTAGATGAAAGCTGTCTGCTTGCCAAATTAACAATTTTGTTTCTATGTATTTATTGTAGCTATTAAGTCAGTCATACATAAGATGACTTGAGTCTTTGTTTCTTAAGTGTTGTGGGGGAGTTTATTTTCTGTTTATTAACTAAGCCATCTTCTCATTAAGAAAATGATGTCACTATTGGTTGTGGCTAGCTTTGCAATGATAACTGGTAAGTGGGCGAGAAATTTTTGTGACTGTCTAACATAGCTCTGGAAAAACTGAAACCTAAGCATATTTCTTGATCTGGTATTCTCAGAATTTCTCCCACAGTATAAACTCATTAGACTACCACTGCTTACTGCCCTTTTTATTAATAAATGTGATGGATAGTAGATATGTGGTATCCTGAAGAGAAGGATAACAAAGTGGCTCACTTGATGTGATCCCAGTAGCCTGGGGAGAGCAGTACACCCAACTTACAATATATTTGGCTTGAGCTTCTGCAAAGTTTCTTAGCGTTTACTTAGAAGCATCTTGGAGCCTGCAGCACTGTAACAAAGCAGCCAAAGCAGTAGTCCAAGAAGGTGATGAGCAGGCTTTAATGTTTTCTGCTGCTGGAATGAAAAACAACAAACCCATGTTGGTTTCCTGATGGAAGCGGCAGCAGATCTGTACTGGCTCCTAAAACATTTCAAGGTGCCTTCAGTTTTAGACTGTCTCGGCAGCCAGGTGGTGAGCAAGCTGTTCTGCCTGGGGCTCAGGAGGGGTATCCCAGGGCTGGAACAGCCACCGCAGCATGGTGGGGGGAGCAGGAGGTACAGCCCTGAAGAGTACTCTAACAAATTAACTATGGAAGTAATGTATCAGTTCTGTAGCTCCTGTTTATTAAACTTATCCTCATGTTTGCCATTCAACAGAGTGGAGGTTTTGATGTTGGCAGTGCCTGATGCCACCATGACTGTCAGGAAGGAACCTGGAAGCCTGGACTACGCGTACCTCTGGCTGGAGTTTTTGGTTTTTATCTGAGTGAGCACAGTGTTTTATTAAAACTGCAAAGTCCTGAAGGTGAAGTTGGATCAGCGTGCTTCCTTATCACCACCAAAAGTGGGTTGAGCTGTTGGGTAAAAAACAACTGCGTGGGTTTTTTGTGGTTTCTTTTTTTTTTTCCCCTAGTGTAACTGTAGCTGTAGAAGTGATTTCTACCATTACAGTCATCAGTCAAGGACTGTGTTTCCACTGTAAAAACTGGAAGTAGAAGACTAGTTTTCTAGAGACCTAACCTTTGCTGCCGAGCTAGTAACAGCACTTGTGGAGATGGGAAAGATCGTTTGAATTGTAGTGCCAAGTATGTTCATAGGATTTCTATTAAAATGTACAGCAAACTAGAAGGGTAGCAACAGGGATAGCGAAATGATCAAACTTAACCTTTATTGATTGAAGCAGTCGGGTCTTGCTTTCAGCAGCTGTTATTTCAGGGAGACATCAAGAAAACTGTTTAGCCTCAAAACATGTGCTAGCAGTGCTGTGAGGGTAAGAAAGTACTTGTTAAAACAAAAGCAGTGGTTATGAAGCATAATTCTGTGGCAAGGGGGTACACTCCACGATAGCAGGATACGTGGTGTTTTGTTACAGTCACATCCATGTAAATGTGGTCTTTTACTGCAGACTGTGAGTTCCAGTGCACTATAAACATGCTACTAGACAATGAATCAAAAAAAAAAAGTCTGATTAAAAACATCCTAAGGCAGCGTCTATCATTCCCGGCCTGTTTGTATGTATTTTGTCGCTGTGACAGATTCATATTTTCTGAAGTTTGAAGGTTGACTTTTGTTTGCTCCCAGAAGTTTTCAATCTTTTATCCCTCCTGCTCTGATCAAATACAGCACCGAAATGAATTTTAGGCAGGATTTTAGAAAGACATTCTCGCTTTTCTCCTTCACAGTTGGGTTATTAATTCTGAAGTCTAAGGTTGATTCAACTTTAAGAGCTTAAGAACTTCAGTTTTGAAACTCGTCTGTGTAGTCATACACACAATATACAGTAGCATGCTTCATAATATGAGAAACTTTGCATAAAATTTGACAACTAACAGAGAAAATTGCAATTCTGCTCACATAGTTCTGCTTAATATTGTTACTTGACGGGGCTAAATTATGACTTGGTAGTGGCTATTTTCCTTTTTATATGAATTGTTGGTGAAAGTCTTTGGCACATTTGAGGTCAAGTGCTTGCATGATCTGTTGACCCACATCAAGAGCAAAAAGGTACTGTTCCTTTAACAGTTTTGTTTTCTCTCCTAGCAGAAGGCATTAATGTGGTATCTTATTTTAGTGTTCACTTTGGACAAGATATAGATGGTGTGAAAGGCTAAGTACCAGGATTTTTTAGCTTCAGTGATTAAAATTATCTTACTACCTGTTGCATTAGAACAGTGGGCAATGTTTGCCTTTTTTTTTTTCTTTGTACCAAAAACTGAAAAGTTTTCTACATAATCCTTCCGAGATTAAACAAATCTAAGACTTTTAATTTAGGAATAGCCTAGTTTTGAAATGTGGTGAGTTTGAGCATTTGTAGGTATGACAGCTAGAGGAAGATAAGTGAATTCTGGACTACCTGGAGGCAACTAACATGATACAGAGAATTCTCTGGAAATGGTGTGATAATTTTATGTATTCCAGTTTTTGTAGCTGAGGAGATGTCCAGGAAGGTATGATACAGAACTGTAAATCAGAAATGGAACAGTAAGGACTGAGGTTATCGACAGTTAAGGAGTGATCCAGGAGGCAGTGTGAAAAGGCCACTGACGCCCCTAGCAGGGAATATAGAACTCTTTAAAATTAACTCGTAAGAGCAATGTACATGGATGTGTAGCACTTAGACACTATTATACTTTACTGCTATGAATACACAGAGAAGCACCAACTTAAAATCACATACTTCTGTCATG
Source organism: Cariama cristata (assembly GCF_000690535.1). NCBI lineage: Eukaryota > Metazoa > Chordata > Aves > Cariamiformes > Cariamidae > Cariama > Cariama cristata. The sequence continues at coordinate 13,981 of NW_009604339.1, read as the reverse complement.
TCCAAAAGTACATGACTGTTCTTAACACTGTGATAAAAGAGCCTTGAGTATGATAAACAGTTTAATTTGGTACTCTTTTTTTTTTTTTTTTCCCCTTAATGCTCTTGACGTATAAACTGGGAGGATTATCTCTCGTTGGTCACTTCTATTAGCGTTAGATTCATTGAATTCTTCCATAGGTGTACATATGTATAGCAGATGGTTTGTATGAGGTCATAGCACAAATGTTTCTAAAGACCAGGATGAGCAGCTTGACGGCCAGATTGGAAATGCTGCCATACTCCGTGGATCAATTCATTTCAGGTCCAGTAAATTGTGAATGGCAATTAACTGGAAGATCCCATGTCTTAAAGCACCAGGCAAAACCCTTTCTCCCTTAGGAGAATAAATACAGTGAAGAAACTGTAAAGACCATGTGCTAGCAAGCTCATGTGTTTCAGAAATACCAGTATGGTTTGGTTTTTTTCCCCTCTCTGTCAGATGTCATCTATCCGGTAGCCTACTGCATGTTTCATGATCACAGCATGAGGTGGTGTTACTTGGTTTTCAAGGAAGGATTTTGTTTGGGGTTTTTTTTTTATGTTGAAGAGAAATGCCTAGTAAGTTTATGAGGCAGGTTGTGAGAAAATGGGAGTTTGGAACTAGTGAAGAGGAAAACTAAAAACTCGGAACTAGTGTGACTGAGAGGGACAGTCATGCTGGGAAAACGTCTGTAGTGTTACCAACTGTTGAGGCTGTTAAACTGCGCCGGTGCCTTGGATTTCTCTGCATTCCTCAGTTTTATTGGCTGCTTTGGGACATTTTTGAGTCTGTGGTCTTGAATTAATTATACAGCTTTTTTTTTCTCCCCTGCCTCCCCCAGCTGGTCGTGCTCTAGGGCAGGTTGTCTCTCTTTGCTAACTGCCCTTTATAGACAGACAAACTGGATTTCTTAATTTGACCATCTGAAAATGCAGAGCTTCTTAATACTTGCTTTAGGAATGAACTCCACTTCGCTAATGTTTATGTACTTGCAGTGTTGAGTGCCATAACGTAACTTCTCGTGTAGTCAAGTCTCTTCTAGGTGAAAAGCTGTGTTATTGAAAGTAATGGGATAAGAGGAGAAAGTATGAATCTTCCTGGGGTGACCTTTGAAATGGGTTTCAGTGAGCTTCGCTTGAGGAATCTAGACTCAATTTTAAGTGGCAAAACTGTCTTAGAGATTATATGCTTTCAAGCAGGCTGTAGAAATAACTTCTCCTAATATGCATACTGGTGAAACAATGCTATAAAGAAAAGGAGAATATGTTACTATTTTATACAGAACAGGCTGGATTTGTATTTTAAATGTAGAACTTGGTGCAACCTTGAGTGTGAGGAACACTTGGCACACATGTATGTACAAATAATTTTATTGTATTAATAACTGTTTCATTGTGCCAGTCAATCAGTTATCTAACATTCAGTGGGAGTTGGGTGTACCCGTCTGAAAGTAAAATTTGTCTTTCATTTTAATATTAGCTTGCATTAATATGCATTATTATTTACAGTAATATGTGGCCTCAGGATAGTCCCAACCGTTTTTTATTTTCATACATTTTTATTCAGGCTTAGTTTCTGTTCATTTTGTTTAGCTCAAAACCAGGTTTCCAAGTTTGCTCTTTAAGAATGAAATGCAGAACCCCTTAAAAATGGCCCTGGGGAAAAAAAGGAGAGACAATACTTAACGATGCGAGTGCTGTATGGCCAATAGCTGTCCTGAGGTACAGGTTCTAATGTCAGCCTTCGAGCAAGCTGTAGATATGTCTCTTCTCCCTCATTTTTTTCTAATTCAGTGTTTCTATCCCACAAATACAGTCCAAGGACGTGTTTGCAAGCTGATACATCGTAAGGGTGGAAAGCATGGTGTAAATACTCATTATTTATTATCAGATTTGACTTCTGGAGCATGTAATTGCTATTTGAAGTTTCAGCTTCATAGTTTATATTAATTTGGCATCTTTAATAGTCTTTTAATTGGCTTTGATTGTGCTTTGCAGATGATAGACTTGCAGTTAATGCGTACAAAAGTATTTTAAGCACTGGCTTTGTGTAAGCGTTGCTAACGACTCATTTTTAAACGTAGTAGGCATTTACAAAGGAGCTCACTTACGTTACTATAGAGTAGAGTATTAACTGATAAAGTGTTTGGTAATAATTTTGAAATTAGCCCATGAATATACTTTTAGGTGTTCTGTGATAGTAGCTGAGACTATTCATTTCATAACATTCATTTTGTAATCTATATCTGATCCTTATGAATTTGCAGAGTGATTACTGATCCATCACCGCTTACAGTTCAGTTCTGATAGCTACAGATGTTAAATTTGGGCAGATGCCTTCAGCTCTCAAGAGGCCTGCTTTTCAGTAGGTGGTCAAAACCCAAGGCGTTTTTGCTTGCTGGTGGTCAATTTAGATGTATATACAGGAGAGAGAAACTGTATTCTCAGAATACAGAATTTGTGTGGTGTTTTGGGACTTACTTGTTAATTTGCCAGTTTAGACCAAAATATCTAGTTGCAAATTTTAGTGCTGATTCCACAAATTCTCAGAAGAGAGTTAAGGGAAGCATTCTTTTTCTTAAATGTCTGGTTATATCACGTATTTACAGAGGAAACTCCTATCTTAAGCAGACTTGCTGGCTATTTTTTATAACATGCTAGATATCTGAAGGCCCAGTTCCCTTGTTGCTGTTTTCACACAGCTCAGACAAATGGATTCTACTCTGTATAAAGCTGGTGGTCACTGTAGTCCCAAAAAAGCCTTCTGATACTACTTTTGTGGGTAAAGAGGGTGTTCATATAATCATATTCAGCCAAGGTCCTCTTTGGGTTTCTGCAGCTTTTTATTATGGCAGTGCTTTGTTGGCTGATTAGCGTTAGTTGCTGTTGGCTTTTCTTGGCTGTGTTGCATTCCATACAGCAAAAACTAAGTATATATGTCTCCAATAGTGAGATATCCCTATAATTAGAATAATTTGAGTTGGAAGAGACCTCCAGAGGCCATCTCGTACAACCTCCTGGTAAAAGCAGGGCCAATTAGATGAGGTTGTTCACGACCACATCCAGTCGAGTGTGACATCCCACAACTTCTCTGAAGTGACCTTTTATTAGTCATCTTTTTGCTGTGGCTTTATGCTTTCAGTATAGAATTAGTTTCCTCTATGAGTTTTACTGCTCGACACTTAGCAGTTTGTTTTGTCTGGCTGTATGCCTTTTGTCATGGCAAATACTTTCTCATTTTGGTTTTGGTAGCTTCTGTAATTGTTGCTTTATGTGTGGCTCATGGTTATAAGTCCACAGCACAAGCTCCTAAAGATTTTAAATGGGGTTTTAATGACTGCCAGAGCTGATGATGGATACCAAATCCTATCTTATCTCTTAGATGTCTGCAAGACTGACAACTTGAACCTTGCATGTTGGAGGTGAGCTGTGCTCCCAAGATGCTGTGTATTGATTGCAACTCTGAATGTGAATCGATGAGCTTGAATTTGTTGTTAGCATGGATCACAACTGATTGTCAAGAGAAGATGACTCTACACATGGCTAATATAATATTGAATTCAATTTGCAGACATAAAGAGGTGAAAACCTTCCCAGGAAGGGATGTTGTGACATTGAACTTGATGCTGGGAGAACAAGGACTGGTAGTTGAATGAACTAAAAACACTTTAGTAACACATTTCTCTCTCGAGCTTATCCCTTTTTGAGATCAGTCTATAATTATAGTGAGTGCAATATAAACTTACCTAGAGACAATTTGAGGAGTGATACCAATAGGAGCAAACTGGGAGAAGAGGAAGGGGAGGCACAGACAAAAGCAGTGACATACTTGTTCAGGATCATCGAGCAGCTAATTTCAGAGCCGGGAACAAAATGAGCTCCAGGCCAGAACCTGATTCGGCTGTCTCCTAGGGATTTTGAGATCCAGAGATGAAAAAAACTTCAGAAAAGTGTGAATACTAAAAGTACTAGATTGTAATCTAATAGTAGTTGTCCTAGATTACAACTAGATGTAAAGTGATCTGAGGTGAAGATTAATTCCTTTCAAATAATGTCTATCCAGAATTGTTTGTTTTTCCAAGTCAAGCTCTTAGCCAGAAAGTAAAAGCAGAAAAAAACCTAAATTTCAGAATGCTTTAATTGAATAAATTGAAATGAATGATTGAATTGAATACTTAGTCAAAACATTCAATATGTCCCTAATACTAGTTACAGTATCAGAGGGAGTAAAACATAAAACTCTTAATCCTGTTAAGCTTCCAAGTAACTGCACTATGATACCTGTTTTTAAAAGAGCTAGGCCTTTGGAAAAAAAATAAATCAGAATGGTTGAAGGTGCTGTTGAACTTGGCATACCAAATAGAGGTCTAACTCTTATACTGTTTGAAGTCTAAATATTTACCTTTTAAAATTTGGAACAAAAATCAGTTGATTTCTAAGGATTTAATACTGTGTAAAAATGTGTATATTATTTTTTTAAACAGCCTGATGCAATTTTTTTCCTCAAAAGTGTTTTTTCATGAAAGTACCAGAGATTGGTGCACTGCTTTGAGTTAAATAGCAGCTGGTACAGTTATGGCCACACTTGAGCTGGGTTTATCTCTGCCAGCTGCTCGGCACCATTCCACCCTTTCTCTGATCTCAAGGTGTGCTGACACAACCACGCGTGCGGTTGCTCTTTAGCCTTTGCCTGCGCTAAAATAGGCACTACAAAGTCTTCAGAGAATAATTCAGGTTGTGAGGGATCTCTGGTGGCATCCAGCAGAAAGCCCCCTGCTCCCTGGTTAAAGCAGGACCACCATCAAGGTTCGTTCCGAGCTAGAGCTAAGGAAATCTGAAATTTTCCCAAATGACAAATTTTGAGAGATAAGACTAAGGAACGATTATATATGTTGGTGAATCTGAGGGTGGGTAAACCTCTGGAAAGGTAAAGTAGGGAAGAGCAGGAGCAGTGAGACGCTGCTGCTGAGGTCCTCCTTTGGCTGCCGGGTAGCCAGAAGAGCCCGCCTGCCCACAGCTCTGAGCGGTCTCAAGTCTTACTTGTTGCCAGTTGGATTTTATTTTTACTGGACAGTTTCAGGAATGGGATACCCAAATGCCCAACCTCCTGTGACTCCCGACTGCATTTGAGCAAATAATTAAGTGTATTTCAGTATAAGAGCTTGTCAAGTGGATGTGGTGTGTGACTAGTGTGGATGTTGCTCTGCTGGAGTTTGTTTCTAAGCACTTCGGAAGGACTCTCCGGCATAAATTCTCCAGTCAGTAAGCAGGCAGAAGATCAGAGGGGCTTTTCTGATGGGGTCTTCCGTACTGTTGGTTTTTTTCCTATAACCGTCTGCCTGTTTTTCAGTGCTTCAGGAACAAGACTTACTTTGTTGTTACGTTTTTAAACCCCAGCCATTTGTCTTCAAATTTGTTTTGGAAAATAGTCTACAGATGGATGAGCACAAAGAGCGGGATTGCATAAGCCCTGTTTTCCAAGGAAATCAGGCTTAAATAGCAAGTCTTTCAAGTGAAGTGATGCGGTGCTTTTTACTGAAGCTGGCAGGCTCATCTCCCAGCTCCAGTTAGGGAGCTATTCAACTTGTGGCTAAAGTTTGGTTATAGAAAGTCGATCAAAAGTTTCTGAAGGACCTTAAGAACAGCACAGGTGGGGTTTATTTTCTTTTGGTTTTAATGCTCTGGCAATGTGGAGAACCGAGAAACATCCTGGGTACAAAGAAATCAAAATTTACATGTTCTGATCATTTTTAGCAATCTCTCTGTTTGATCTTCCAGTTTTCTTCTATAAAAGACATGAAGCAGTTAGGCAAGTTTTATGACTAAATACTAGATGCGAGCTTGTCTCCCTCTTTTCAGATGCTGGTTGGAGCTGGGGAGTGACAAGGAATCAAACCTGAAGAGATTCGTAACGTTTCTGGTTCTTGGATTTGTAATACGTTCTTTTGGTTATATCGGTCAGCTCTTGCTTTGATAGTGACAGATGTGCGTACTCTGTAATTGTGAAGTTTTGTGCTTAAGAGTTTTCCTGTGCTTGAGGACTGAGTCAGTCTGAAGGATTGCAGGTGTCCTTATAACATTGGTTAGGGTTTTTTTAATGACTGCCAAGAGTGGCCCTCTGGCTATAGCATAAATCACAACAACTAGGATTTGTTAGCGGCTCCGAGGAGAAGGATGTTTGATCTGCCTACAGGAATGTGGCTTCTCCCCTTCATCTTGCCCTGTTGTCGTGTGACTGGTTGCTTTCCTCTTATATCCAGAGGGTATAGACAAGTCATAAAGGTAAAAAATGCTAAAAAGGATAAAGTCATGGTGGGTTTGAAGTTTTTTCAAAAGCTTAATAATGAAAAAAGGCTCACGGGGGGGATCTGACTTCACATTGTTCCTAATGCTAGCACGTGTGACCTGAGGAGAAGATATCCTGTTCTTCCTAGTTTATAAAGTGGAAAAGATCTGAAATGTTGAATAGCTGAAAACTTAAGTAGATATTGTTGTGATGAAATCTGCTTTGTATTTTGAATTGGAAAAATGAGCATGAGAAAATTGTTATGTACAACTTTTTAAAAAAGAAAAAAAAAAATGCCGGAAAGGATGCAGAGGAATAGTGAACTGTGGCAGTGAAGGTCCAACCGATCTTAAGAATGTGAGATTTCAGAGGAATAAATTTCTAGACTGAAGAATAAATGTGAGGTTTTATATTGTTTCAGTATCTTCTCTCCCATTGCCAGTAGTAGTTAATAAAAAGTCTGTTGTACCTTCTGTCTAGAAACTCTCCACTTTATATTTTTTCACTCTGAACAAAGTGTCGACAACAGAAAAAAAAAATCTTTGGCTCATGAAAGACTTTTCCTAATTTTGTAGCTTTAGAAAGCATCAGCTAGTCTGGCCTGCACCACCCAGGATTTCTTTCAGCAGATGCCTGCTTCAAATCTAGTAGCGGTGGCCTGTCCTAAAAGAAAACGGAAATAAAGAGTAATTTTTGTATTATCATTGCAGGCTGTGAATGTCTTGGCACTGTCAGAACCGCTAGGAAAAGCCTTTCGGTTGGATTCACCTTCGTGCCAGGCAAGGAGAGCTGGAGATGGTCTGTCCACAGCGATTCAGCTCCACAGCTGGCACAAGAACAGAGATAATGTGGAGTCCAGTCCAGTTGTGTCTTGCTCATTAGGGTTGCGGTTTTTTTATTCTTCTGAAGACCGACAGATTAAATGACACCTGAAAATGAACTAAGCAGTGTGGTTTAGGACGTGCTTTGAAAATTACTGCCTCTCAAGAGTATTTGCTTAGTTAAACCAGATGCCGGTAGAATTGCCTATTTGCTGTTAAACCTGAGAGCAAAGGGCCATACAATCTCCTCCTGCTTGGTTGTAAAGCTTGACTTGAGAGTCAGCTAACTGTAGAGGTTTGTCCTACCTGCGTTCCCCAAGCGACTGGAGAAGATCAGACATTGATGAGAACATCTAAGGAGATGGTTTACTGGTTATAATTTTGAGACTGCTAGTTGATACTTGGTGGCTATTACACGGTCAGTGCAATTTCGGGTCAAAATGCCTCTCCTGATTGTGGAATTTGATCTTTGATATTGGTGCCAGCTGTTGATGTTGCTATATTGGATTTCAGCAGTGTCAAGAAACGTAACCCAATCTGCTGGCCAACAATGGCATAAGGAAGAGAAGTCAAACCTCATTCACATGCATTTTTCAGGCCCAATATAGAACTGGAAATTGTAGGGGAACAGGGAAAAAGCTGAGGAGGCTTATTTATTGATCATCAAGCAGATTAAAAATTCCATGCAGTGTAACGTGATTATTTTTTGTGTGTGTTGATTTTTGGGGGGGGCGGGGGGGCAGGGGTGCTTTTCAGCATGTTTGAGTTGACCATGTTTCCACTGTTCCACAGATTTTGACTTCCACACATACCAGAGGCAGAGGAGGTGTTTGCTAGTGAGAAAGTGGACTACGTGGATCTCTCCAGCTCTCAGCTAGCTTTAAGGCCAGTCTTTTTCCTCTTAAAATTTGAAGGTGCTATCACTGCAGACCTTCGGGTGAGAATGAAGCACTCAGCATCTCAAATGAGAAGCCTTTAGAATAAAGCTGGTCAACTATTTATCATGACACTTGTACGGTGTCTTCTGCAGTGTAGCCTCGGGCTTGTAGGCAAGGTTGCAATATAAATGATAGTGTTAATACACTTGTTCTCCAGATTGATAGATTTGCTGACAGTCTGGCACCTGAAGAGCTGCCGTTCTGTGTTAGCACGTATAAGCGTGCAAGCTTAGGCAAGATATTACTTGTGCATGCGATGATCTCTTTCCTGCGGGGCCACTTAGATGAGCTCTTTGCTGTGGTGGAGCTGTGTAATGTTGGGAGCCGGCTTTTCTGTTAAGAGAGGCTGGGTTTACTGGGACTTAGTTGTCTTAATCTGCTGCAGCCTGACTGTATGCTTCTGCAGATTTTGGGAAGGGTGTGAATCATTAGCAGCTTTGTGAATTTCTTTCAGTAGTTGAAATGATAGTTAATTAAATATGTCAGCTTGAAAGGCACTGAAGAGTAATATCCAGTGCAGACACAGAATAATAAAGTTGGGCCTCTGTTCGAAAAACCAACTGGCAACACCACATAAGGAAAGTCCTTACCCCAAAGGACTTGACTTCTGTACGCCCGGAATTACCTTGAATAACAGTGGAAATTAGAACACGGAGCAATACTGTTTCCTTTCGTTGCCACTAGTACACTTTTCAACATTGCTTCTTTGCTGAGATGTGTCACTTAATACCATCATTAAATTCATATCTCTGAATAATTTAAATAAAATACCCAGAATCCTGACAGAATGGTCCAGACTGGAACTGGGAGCTGACAGTCTGCAGCTGGGTCGTGGTGGCTTGTCACTTTTAATGAGGAGGTGAGGTCCTAACTGGACATCGTACCTTTGTGATCCACATGGAGGAGCGTGTCTCCTGTGACAAGTAAACTGTATTTGCAGGGAACAATATTTATATAGGAAAAATTGGAGCAGATGGTCTGTCATCTCCTAATTATTTCTTTTGATGCCTCTTCAAACCCTTATTACTTATTAGACATAATAGTGGATGTGGCTACTTTATGTCAGGCTTCCCCCTCCGCCCCCCCTTTTTTCATAAGATGAGAAACTCTAATTTCTGTGCCTGGATAAAAGTTGATACAATAATCTTTGCTGCACTGCTTCTCTTGCTTTTCTCTCAACAATTAATTAAAGCTTATGAAGTAACCTTGTTCTCCAGAGAGGTTGACCCTTTTCATATAGAACTTGATGAATTGGAAACTGGATTATAATGGCCCTGGTAGATGCCAATAGAATCTGCATTTGGCTGCTGATTTGAAGGCTCTGGAAATACAAAGCTAGATTTAAAAAAAAAGTGATAAAGGAAGAAAGCGCTTCTGCTTTTTCCATCTAGTAGAAATGTCTGCAACTGCAATCTTGCCTCTTTTATGGTTACGTTTATTTTTTTCTAAACATACCACACAGGCTGGGATACGTTTTCCTGCTTCAAGGCAGGCATTTTTGGAGAGATGGGGAGGATTGCCCCCTCTTCCCCAGTGTGAAAATTATTTTCTGTTCAGAAACATCATTTTCTTCTGTTGTTTTGACCTGACTTTCTTTCACATGTCTGCAGTGACCATGTGTGGTAATTTTGCCTCATCTCGTACAATTGTCCCAGAATTTTACTGGGAAAGCATTACAGTTTCTCTGTGTGGTCTTTTTTGGGGGGGGGCGGAGGGGGTGTCATTTCTTTTATTTATGCTTGGGTTTTTTTAATGAAAAGGTGATGTGTAGCAGCAGTGGTTGTGGATTGTGTCAGTCATCTGTGGAGTGCAGTTATTTCTAGCCCTGTCCATTTGCAGGG
>NW_009604339.1:0-4048 GCF_000690535.1 Cariama cristata | reverse complement strand
TAGAAAAAAATGAGCAAAATCCTGATAATGTGTGTATTATTGGGGTTTCTGAAACTTAAAAACAACTGAGTTCCCCCCCCTCCCAAGTCATTGCAAATCAGGTGCACATCCACTGAAGCCCAGCAGGGTTGCACAGAAAAACTGGACTTCTGGATTGACATTACCCAGTGACTGGGTTTTACTTGATCTTTCAGTATTCTCCAGACTTCTGATTGGAAACCCCTAGCGATGTATTTTCAGGAGGAAAAAGAAAGGCATTCTAGCATGCTTCCAGTGAACACCTTTAGCTAGTTTTCTCTGTGCGCATATAGTTTTGACCTTCCACTCGGTTAGGAAGTAGACCCTGCTTGACCCGTACGTGCGTTTGTAAATGAATGTTTTATGAACGTTTTCCACATCAGGTGGCATTTGCAGCTTTCGTGTCACACCCCCAAAGTTTTATGGCCTTCAGTTCTATGTCACTTTTGTTTAATAACCTTAATTGATTTTTTTTGCAAAGTCTTCATGGCTGACTGACTCTCTCAATTTTTCTGGAGTGGTACAGAGCATGGAATTATCCGTGTGTAACACGGTGGAGCCTGGTACTTGGATGAACAAGTGTTCTGGCTGTACTTGTGCTTTGTTGGCACAGAGACGGCTGTGTCTGTATGGACCCGAGGACTCCGGGCTTGCCAGAGAAGCCTGCTCGGGAGAGGGAGCTGGCTCCTGGAGCCAGATGTACGTCAGCGTGCAACTTGTTCCTCTTTTTCTTCCCAGCCATGTCTCAAGCGGTGCAGACGAACGGGACGCAACCTTTAAGCAAAACATGGGAGCTCAGTTTGTATGAATTGCAGCGAACGCCTCAGGTAAGACATGCTAAAGAGCTGGCCTTTATGGCAGGGCTTTTTTTTAATGCTTTTTAGAATGTGAAGCTTGACGCTTCAGATTTTTTTTTTCTGTTAGGAGTGTTAACTGCCTATTATAAATGATAGAATATTAAAAAAAAAATCCTTCCAAAACAAAACCTCTTTCATAATATTAAAAAAAAAAAAAAAGTTGTTTGATCTTTATTTATTTTTTCCTTTCTTTAGCAGCATGGGTGTGTGTGCCTGATGTGGTTGTGTATGTGTCTTGTCTTTTTACTGTGTTTGTCTTCAAAAGAATAGTAAGACATGCCATCTCTGTGAGGAAGTTACTAAATTGCATTAAACAACTTGTGCTTTATTTTACTCTAGGAAGCAATCACCGATGGCTTGGAAATAGTGGTGTCGCCTAGGAGCCTGCACAGCGAACTGATGTGTCCAATCTGTTTGGATATGTTAAAGAACACCATGACGACAAAAGAATGTTTGCATCGCTTCTGTGCTGACTGTATCATTACAGCCCTCAGGAGTGGGTATGTAAATACGATTACAGGGAAAAGGGATTTCACTTCAGATAACAATGTGATGAAGGAAATCCTTTCAGTCCTGGGTGTTGATGTGGAACAGTTACGTGCGGAACAGTTTCTGAAGGTGTAACACAGCTTTCATAGTTCAACTCGTGTGTGTTCAGCCGTCTGTGGCAGACCACATCTGTTTTTTTCCTCATACGACAAATCATCCCATAACTTTGTTTCTTGTAAGGAGTTGAAAACCTCTTTTCTCGTTTTTTTTTTTCTTTTTTATTTGTTTTTTTTAGATCCAGTAACAGCGAAAAAAAAAAAAAAATTACTTTTAAAAATGAGTCTTATTTCCCTTATTCTTCCTTTTCCTAATAATAAATTGCAAATTGTGTGCCCTTTCACCAGTAGTTATGCTTCCAAGCTTCACTACTGAAACAACCTACACTAACGTACAAATAATTTTTCTTGTATTCTTCAGTGAGAAGTTCATATTTTCCCCAAAGCAATACATTTCTGAGGTAACCAACAGCAATTAAGTCAATGATGTGTCTATTTCTGATAATGGCAATTACCTGTGTTCAGAGGTCACACTTAATTTGCTGTGCCTGTGTAAATTCTGATGAGTAATTAGCAAAAGTACATTAGAGGGAAACACGAGAAACATCAGGAGTAAAGACACCAGTGTTTCAGCTATTGAGGCCTCTTCCTCTTACAGGAAAAAAAAATTGTGTGAACCTGACATTTTAATTAAATGAGAACAAAGTGGTAGGAAGGACAAGACTGTTTCAGTTTTCCCAGTAATTAGTGCTTGAACTAGAGAATAGGGTCCCTAATCTTTGTTTTGTCTTGTGAATGCTAGAAAGACTATGCCTCAATATAATTTTCACTAGACGTGCATTTTTTTTCTAGGTGAAAATCCAGCCAGAGGGTTAAGGGAAGAACTGGTTTGCAGAGTGGAACTTTTGAACTCTTCAGCCTAAATACAGTTTGCTTAAACATACTTTAAAAAAAAAAAAGGAGGGAGAGATATGTTTAGGGTTTTTGTTTAAACATCTGGAACTACCTGATCTGTCAAAAGACAGAAGCCCCATTCCAGACTTACCATATTTAGTCTTAGTAAGCACTTTGACTAAGAATTGCAGCATTAGGGCAGACTCTTGGTATTGCCAACGAGTTAGTATTGTTTTCTTCCTTCTTACTCATCTCTAGCAACAAAGAATGTCCCACGTGTCGTAAAAAGCTAGTTTCAAAAAGATCGCTGAGACCAGATCCCAATTTTGATGCTCTCATCAGTAAAATTTATCCAAGCCGAGATGAATATGAAGCTCATCAGGAGAGAGTGCTAGCAAGAATCAGCAAGCACAATAACCAGCAAGCTTTAAGTCACAGCATTGAGGAAGGATTAAAGATTCAGGCTATGAACAGGTACGCAATCCACATAATTTGTCCACATTTTACCTTGTTTGCCTTAACACTAAAAATACACTGTCTGTCTTCACTCCCTGGATAGCTTGAGATGCTTCTTCTCTCCTCTGAAATCTGCCAGAATAATCTTTAACCTTTGGCAAAATCATTTTTCACCTTTTGTCTGCTGACAGAAACCTTTGTATCTCTCCCTGCAACTTCTGTGGCAGCCTGATGTAGACTTCATCATGTAGAAATTATGTAGATTTCAGCTTAGCTTTACCAAATTATGGCTATCATGTCTTTAGATAATAAACTGTAATACAATGAGTCCCCTACCAATGTATTACTATGAAGTGCAAATAAATGCACGTAATACCAGAACTTAGGTTTTAGTTGCACCTTAATTGACAAGGCTGGAATATAGGGTGTTTACACAGTAGTGAAATTCTGGGTGTGCATTTAAAGCTAAGAGCCAACTGGGAAAGAGGCCCCAAACTTTACGTTGTGGTGAAGCATGGTGTGATTTATATTTTCACTTGCATGTGGATTCATATTTAGATAAAAATAATGGTGTGAAATTGCCTGAAAAATAAATATAGCTGTATGAAGTTAAAAATGATCTTAAAAGATGTCTAAAAAGTGTTTGAGGGATAGGGGAAAAAACCCATAGTCTTGGCTATGAGTATCTTTTTATAAGAAAGAATGAACTTTTTTTTTTTTTTAAACTTTAAATATCTCTGAAATGTTTAGTGCTTGTGTGTGCGTATGTCCAACTTCTGGCATGACAGAGACCAGGAGAGGGAGGAGTTGTACAGGGGCATTGTGGGCCTGTACGTTGGTTGAATTCTGAATGCGGATTAGCGCTAATTTCTACCTATTTCCGCTCAGGTTACAGAGGGGCAAGAAACAACAGATTGAGAATGGAAGTGGGGCAGAAGATAACGGTGACAGTTCACACTGTAGCAATGCCTCAACACACAGCAACCAGGAAGCGGGGCCCAGTAATAAGAGGACCAAAACATCGGATGATTCTGGGCTAGAACTGGACAATAACAACACAACTGTGGCAATAGACCCCGTGATGGATGGTGCTAGTGAAATTGAACTAGTCTTCAGGCCTCATCCGACCCTCATGGAGAATGATGACAGTGCACAGACGAGGTAATGGTCTTCTATTCCTCTTCATGTATTCTGCTGTTATTTTTCCGGTGCTTTTGTTTTCTATCGCTTCTTGGGGCTTTTTAAAATCAATTTATAGAATCATAGAATCATTATGGT
>NW_009604338.1:0-45831 GCF_000690535.1 Cariama cristata | reverse complement strand
CCAACCAAATCGACTCTGTGATTCTGTAAAACGCAGGATCAGGAACTATCACATCTACCAATGCAATGGAAACCCAGAATCACAGTGGGTAGGGGAACTCACAAATATTACACTGCTTTGTTCCAAAACAGCAGTTATGGGCTTCCTATCATACCAGGACTTTCCAGGCCTTAGAGGAGATACCCTAGAAACCCATGAAACTCTCCCATCACCACCAATGGCAGTCAAACCTAGCCTTGATCAAGCAAGATGCCAGTGAATGGGGCTTCAGGATCACCTCCTTGACTATGATAACTAGGACAAACCGGGAAACTTAGTGCCAACCAAAATGGTGGCTCTGGTCGTCTTTTGTGTTGTGAGAGTGATGAAGAGAAGATGCTGTCCAGAAGGGATCTGGGCACCAGGAGCACTGCCGAGTGCCCTGGGGAAGTTACTTCATGTCTCTGAGTCCCAGTTCCTCAAATGCAGAAGAGGATTAATGAGGTCAGCCACCTTTGAGAAGCATCTTGCACAAGACTTGCTGTGCAGAGGGAGGTGGACACTATTACTTGTAAAGCCCCCCCGGCCCCGAGCTGCACAACGAGGATAATTATTCAGCTCTTCTATTTCTAAAGAAGTCAGTGCTTTGTAAGCATTGGAAAATGATAGTGTTGTTTGCCATAAATACGGTAATTATATCTAAAACTCTTCATTAACATGGAAATGACAAATAACAAATTAGAATCAAGTATCTACAATTAGGCTAAAAAGTCTTGCCAATTTGTTATTCTTTGCAAGAAATCATTTTTCACATCATTTACTGTGAATGAAGTCTTATTATGTAATGATATTTAGCTCTTCCACTACTTTTCAACTTTGCAGCTTGATTAATTGCACTCACAACAGTTCTCTAATATAAGCAAGTGGTTTTATCTTCATCTATTGACTGGGAATCCAAACCTGAAACCACCAACAGGATGCATCTACAGCCAAATGGAGGCAGGAAGATCCAAAGCCAGTAAAGAAAGCAGGGGCAAAATCTGCAAATATCTTCACCACAGATATAATTCTGTTCCAGCTGAGAAGAGGAATTTGCATTTCATCACAAAGAGGCTCAGACCAGTGCCGAGTTCTTCTGCCAACCTCATCCAAAGTCCTATTTTACTATCATAACAAAAATTATCTCAATGACACTTCTCACTCAGTTAATAGCAGAGCTTCTTAATGAAAGTTGGGCCATGAGACAATGAGTGTTCAAAGCCAGTGAGTGTTTCTCAGTAATAAGGACTCAGACACCTGATGGCAATCAAACCAAAATGGTTTCACTGAGTCTATACTGGCTGAGGAGAAAGCAAGTTTGACAGACAAAAACTGTCCTAGGAGGCAGAATGTGACAGTCCGACGCTGGGCTGTCCAAATGAAGGAGCCAGAAATATATTCGGTAGACAAAAGGTGGAGAAGGCAGCTCCCTTTTTAGCTTGCTTAGGGGAAATCACTGATCTCAAACATTTTAACACTGAAGAAACTCTGAAGGGAAATGCTTTGAAGGAGAGGAATAATTTTGGTTACTGGCTAGATTGGCAACTTCAAGGTATGCACCATGGTAGGATGTGGCTTTTTTTGTTCTGCGTTTCAAAACAGCATGAGGCCAAATTCAACTCCTGGACAAGCAAGTCTGGTTTCGTGGGGCTGATGGTGTAGAACCATAGTGGTAGGACTCAGCATCGTGCAGCAAATTGGTATAGTGCCTGGCCATCACTTGGGCCCTGCAACTCCTGGTTCCCCCTTAGATTTCATTTATAGCCTGGAGAGGTGCCCTGGCTTGCGAGAATAAACTCCAAACCAAGCACCAGCCCTACCTCCATGTCATAGAATCACAGAATCATAGAACCATTTGGGCTGGAAGGGACCTTTAGAGGTCATCGAGTCCAACGCCCCTGCGGTGAGCAGGGACATCTCCAACTAGATAAGGTTGCTCAGAGCCCCATCCAGCCTGACCTTGAATGCCTCCAGGGATGGAGCTTCCACCACCTCTCTGGGCAACCCGTTCCAGTGCTTCACCATCATCATTGTAAACAATTTTTCCCTTATGTCAGGTCTAAATCTACCCTCTTTTAGTTCAAAACCATTACCCCTTGTTCTGTCACAGCAGACCCTGCTAAAAAGTCTGTCCCCATCTCTCATATAGGCCCCCTTCAGGTATTGGAGGTCCGCAATGAGGTCACCTCAAAGCCTTCTCTTCTCCAGGCTGAATAACCCCAACTCCCTCAGCCTGTCTTCATAGGAGAGGTGCTCCAGGCCTCGGATCATTTTCGTTGCCCTCCTCTGGACCTTCTCCGACAGGTCCACGTCTCTCCTGTGCTGAGGGCTCCAGAGCTGGATGCAATACTCCAGGTGGGGTCTCACCAGAGCGGAGTAGAGGGGCAGAATTACCTCCCTCGACCTGCTGGCCACACTTCTCCTGATGCAGCCCAGGATGCGGTTGGCCTTCTGAGCTGCAATTGCACATTGCTGACTCATGTCTAGCCTGTCATCTGCCAGCACCCCCAAGTCCTTCTCCGCAGGGCTGCTCTCAATCACATCATCCCCCAGCCTGTACTGATACCGGGGGTTGCCCCGACCCAGGTGCAGGACCTTGCACTTGTCCATCTGGGCTTCTACCATCAACCTAGGTCCTCACATATTAAGTTTAATTGCTGTGGAGTAGCTGTTCCAGGGGCTGCAGAGAAGCAAAACCTCTCTTTTTCTCTGCAGCATCTATTAACAGTTATGGGTGAGGCTTTGCAGACAAATTAATATCCCAGAATCTTGGTAAAGTTTGCTGCCACCCACTGAAACTTATAAAATCATCATCACCTCCCAGACATCTCTGCACGGCCCTGCAAGTGAAAGGGTTAATTTATCCTCAGAACATCTGTTATATACATTTTCCATTTATTTCACATATGGCGCAGAGCACTGTTCCTGCTAGATTAGCGTCTGTGTGACTTCAGTCTCCGTGGGGTTTGCTGCTGCCCCCAAGAACCCACACCCGGTGCTGTGGCATTCTTCATCCCAATCCTTCCGCTCAGAAATGAATGAATCTGGTGTTTCTCCAAGCAGATTAAGATAATCTGTAACAATTTACTCACACTGAAAGGGCATTACCCTGATTGGAACCGGTCAGAGACCACTCTGATTAGGACAGTGATACGATGTGCCTCTAAGAAGACATTTTCGAATATGAATATCTCTGAATGAACTCCTGACTTTGCTGCCATCATCTGTTCAAATAATGAAGAAATGATCTGACGTGAGAGAACCTTCACAAAATTATCTGGATAAAGCTTCAGAGCTTAATCTGCTTTCAAAGTAGCAGCAAATGTTTATTATCTAAATGCTGATGGCCGCTCTGTACTGTTCAGCTTCCAAAACTCACAAAATGGTCCAAAAAATTTTCTGTTGACTTGACAAGTGTTGTATCAGGTCCTCTAGGAAGACTAACTGTGCAGAGACAGACATATAAAGGCGGCACTGGCAAGCCCTAAGGAAGGAATAAGCAGAGGACACTTTTTTAACTCTTTTTTGTAGTGGTCTGATTGCACTGTGGTTTCCAAGGAGAGTAGACACATTGAAGAACGGAATTCATATGTACAGGCTTTCCAACCATATGCAACCTGATTTCTTCTTGATGACCACGTCCCCAACATGACTCGATCCTTATATGTCAGTAGATCAATGCTGGAGGCTCTCTCCTCCTCCACGGTCCCATGCACCAGTTAGGAGCCATTCACCCCGTCCTGATCAGCTGGTTCATGCCCACCAGGTGAGACACACAACAGGGTCGGAGCTCAAAGGGAGCTGGCCCATGCCCAGTTGTGGGGCAGCCACTCCTCCTGAGACCTCCAGGTTCTTGTCAGATGACAGGATGCATCAACCTACATACTCCATCACACAGAGACTCATTCGCACCCCAAGCAAATGAGGAGATGGGAGATCTTTGTCCAAACTCACCGTGGCCAACTGCTACCTCCAGTCTGGAAGGTTTGTAGGACACGGTGTCACCCACAAAGTAAGAAAATGCAACAAGAGTCAAAAAAGACAAGATGAAGCAGCAGGAGAAGGCACTATGAAGTATTTAGAGACCTTTGCCAGGATTTTATATTTCCCAGTGTGCAGATAAATCTCCACGTTACATGCTAAAATTAATCAGCCTGGAGAAAGACACAGGCATCTCATCAGACTTCAAGCAGGGTGCTGGTCATTTATCTTCCAACAGATCTTGCAAAATCCTGCAAACAAGTCGGTGAGCAAGCTCTAATCTCAAAGGCAACATTAATAGCCTTCCCTGAGAAGGAAATTGTTATCCAACAGCATATTTGAGAAATACACAAAGCCAAGAAAAGGTTGGGAAACAGAAGTTTCTTTTGGCTGTTTTGAAAGTATCACAGTCCAACAGTCAGGAGAGCGCTCTGCCTGAATAAGCCGCAATTTTTTGGTTTATAACTGCAAATATTCTGCGCAGGGAATTCCCAGGGGAAAGGCTGCCTTTTCCACAGCACAAACAAAACCTCTATGGGCCACCTAAAATCTACAATTCATTGTAGGTACAGAAAACAATGAGACTGCAGAGCACTTCTGAAATTTAGTCCTAAACATGAAAGATAAATTACTGGCCTTATCCTACAATGTTGTGAATTGGTTGACAAATTTAGGCAATTACTGATCAAGCCTACTTACAAGTTTGATAAACAGACCAGATGCACTGTTGACTCAAACCAGTTCATCGCAACATCCTGAGTTATAAATCTGTACCCTGACTGAGAAATGCTATTTGTCCATATTTACTCGAACTTGAAGGAATACAGGAGCTTAAGTTTCATTTTCAAAGTCCATTTCTAAGAGATAACAAACAGATCTTCCAAAGCCAAAGGAGCAATAAACCATGCATTTCCATATGAGCCATTGGACCCATAACCCAGGTGGCTTTGGGAATCCACAGTCAATTTATGAATACAAGAAAATTTCCATTCCAGTATCCGTGAACAGCAAACAAGACGCTGCGAAACAGAGCAAAGCAAACCTATCTGGTGCCTTGCTGAAAATGCCATTACTTTCTATGCTATTGCACCAGCTTTTCTGCATTGAAGACTTGAGATAAAATCCTGCCTGTGCTGAAAGCAGGAAATTAACTCAGCCCAATGGCAACAACTGCAGGGCAGACCGGCCGCAAAAGAAAATGTGTGAAGTCCTCAGCAAGGGAAGGGGATGACATAGACTTACACTGATGTCTGTACTCAGCTACATGTCTTTCATCTCTGAGTTAAATTATCAGCAAGGTCACACCTCTGATTTCAGTATACAAATGTTTTACATAGAGCCGTGTGAACCCGAAAAGTGCTGCGCAGATAAGTGCCTTGGAAGGCATTGCTACTTACTGAATCACATCTCCCTGCCGGTGTGCAAAACTGGGCAGTTTCTGAGGTTTCTGTGGTTAAGGGCTGCGGGGCAAAGCTAGTGTCAAAGGAAGAGAACTTAAGAATGGCTGTATTGGATCAGCTTAGCCCCTCATCCCAGCTCTGAAGGCGGATGCTCACAGAAAAGCCTAAACGCAGGGCAAACACACAGCTGATACTTCCCTGCCTCACTCTCCAAATTGCGACAATTTACTGCTGATTCAGGGGTCACAGCTTTCCTCTTTAGCAGGTGTCAATACATATTTTTTGCCTCAGCGACAGTCAACATTTTGTTTATGAGCAAAATATAATAAAGGGAGGAAGAGAAGGAATTTCTTGTTAATTATTTCTATTATTGTGACACCTGAAAGGCCATCTGAGATGGCACATTCATGTGATAAATGCTCTACAAACATACAAAGAGAGACTATCTACCTGAAAGAACCTAAACGAATAAACCACCACAGAAGCATTGATATTGTCCCATCTATGAACATCAAGACTCAGGCACAGGATAGGTAAGTGATTTGCTCAAGGACACATTAAAAAAAAAAAAAAGCTGCACTGCCAGGAATTAAACAGATGAGGAGACCAGGCTTTGCTTACAGCCAGTCTAGGTCAGACCAAAGGTCTGTCTGGCTTAGTAAGGCTGACAGTGGCCAACAGCATTTATCTAGGAAAAGCTTATGAACGGGACGATCACACAGGGACGCTCCCCCTACACACCCTCCTGGCACCTGCTGCTTTGTGGCTCAGAGACCCACGGACCCAGATTCAGGGGTTCTGCATTTGAAAAATATGGATGGATTTTTTCCTCCGTGAAATTACCTACCCAAATGGAAAAGCAAATACGCAAACTGTGAGCATCCTCAGCAACCCGTGCATAGGCGTTCTCCCATGGTTAGTGATGCACTGAGCAAAGTCTCACGTAATTTGTTATGAACCTGCCTCCTCCTGCCTGTTTCACGTGATGCTTCTCAGGTCTGGTACCAGGGGACAGTCACTTGATCTTCCCTTGCTCAACACTCCTTGTGATTTTACCAGCCTTGGTCAAGGTCTGTGTAGTCATTCCTTGCACAGAATCCCATTTATCCTCTGCTTATTGTTATTTTATCCTCTGGTTATTGTTATTTTATCCTTTTGGTTATTCTTTGGTTATCCTTCTTCTTCCACATACCTCTTCCAGCTCTGCTGTATCCTTTTCCAGATGGGCAGAACAGCACTGAGTATTTAGGGTCAAAATGATGGTTGTTATTTTTCTTTCTGTTCCTTTGCGCCCCCGCATCCCACCAGGCCAGTGTTCCTACTGCATCATCCTCCCCTTCTTCTCATAAGGATTTGGAGCAGAGGATTTGCTTTAATTTCTACTCTTTGCCCAGAGTCCCCAGTTCACCATCCAAACTCTCTCTCTTGTAGTGATAGGACTAACAAAAATAACTCTCAGCCTAGATTTCTCCCTGGAACTTGACTGTCCGTAGGATTTTCTCCAGGATCTCTTTCAGAAACATTATCTACGCTTTCCTACTCACCCAGGCATAAATAAGCCCTATTATCTTCATGACTCAGCAAGGATATTTACTCTGAGCATTAACAACCCCCCAACTCGAGCTCAGAGTGACTGTGGAGAAAACTTCTGCATCACCACCTGGGGCCTGGGACAGAGCAGGATGGGTCCAGTACTTATTACTTATTAGTAATGTCTGGTTTTAAGCAGTGCAGAGCAGAGGAGGGAAGCAACTGAGCCAGCGGGCCATGAGCAGGGACTCCAGCACCTTCAGAAGCACTCCAGGTAGCTGCAGACTTCTCATGGCTCGTCCTAGGGAGATGAGGACAAGGGGACTCTCCTGCCCACCCACGCTATGTAATACATCCAGTGTCACTGTTGGCAGGAACCTGAAGCAGCTTCAGAATATGTTAAGAGTCCCACTGTTTTTTAAATCCTCATATTCATCTTCAGAGCTCACACAGTAGTGACTAATCAAACCTTGATAACTAATCACTGCTGCTGTCAATTAGTAGTGTTGAAGTGCGCTTTCCCTGCAGCAGATGACTCTGATTCGGGGATGCCAGCTCTGGTTTGGAGGGATGGTGTTGCAGCACAAGCGACAGCTGCCATGATGGCTCTGGGAGACATCCCTGGGGACAAGATCCCCTGCAGTGCCCTGGGAAGGAGCCATGCAGCTGCATCCCAAGCCCTGTGCTGCCCCTGAAAGCATTTCTGTCTGCTTGATGCTATCAGAGCCTGCCTGCAGCCAGACCAGTACCTTCTCTTGCGCAGAGGTGATCTAGCATGGTTTGAGACATTAAACCTGGGCCAAACTTAACCACTGTGGCTTTTGCTCTGAGCTTGTCAGGACGCAAAGTTGGAAGTCAAACATGATGCAGCCCTGCTAAGCGTGAAGCGAAATGGTACGCGGTTCCAGAGAAGGGTGTTCACAGACCTCGCAGCAGCTCCAAGGCTCTGGGACCAGAGCCTCCACCAGAATGATGCTCAGTTTTGCCAGCTGAGATTCTGACTTTATCTGCTCCATTAAGATATGCACCTTAGAAAAAAGCGCTCCTGGCTTGCCTCTGTCTGGTAGAAGTTAAATTAACTCTCTGCCTCTCTTGCTCCATACTACAATTGTACTGGAGCATGCAATGTGTGGCCAAAGAGGGTTGACTCACCATGGCATCACTACAAACTGTGACTTAAGAGGTCATCGCAAAATACCTGAGCCACATAGACCAGCCTCAGGCGCATTCCCAACTGATGGCAAACGTAAGGTGCTCTGACCTAGCTCAGCTGTCTCTCTGTGGCCAGATAATGGTACATCACCTTCGCGTTGCTGCAGACTAAGCCCACATGCACAAGCAGCTACTGTGCTTCAGCTGATGCTCCGTAACTTTGACATGAGCCTGAGGCACAAGACTGCACAACTCTCCCAGGAAGGCTGCAATCAGGAAGGCATTTGCTGGCTGCAATAAAGACAGCGAAGGGTACAGAGGTATGCAGCTGCATTTTGTCTGGCAAAGAAACCCACCTCCCGCCTAGATATTACACAGTTGTACACAGTTACAGGCAGTAGATGTCTATTGGAGGACTATATCCTTGCCTGCTAAACCCCAAAACATCTTCTAAATCAACAGCATATTATTTGCACTTAATAAAATCTAGCCTTCATAAACAGCTCTCACAGGAACATGTTCTGGCTACAGAGAGCACGTATAACCAGAAAGCGTTGCTTCACTGAGGCTATCCTTTTGGTCTAATACTATACTCGACTCTCTACCCAACCCAACACACTCTACAACCAAAAAATAGAAAGAGATTGTATTTAACCAGTTCTTACATATACACAAAATAACAAAACTCAAAAAGAAGATATTTACCGGACAGGATATTTATACTGAATCCTACCTTATCATTTTTCAGAACTTGCTTATGGACAGTTGCAAGGAAAGCCAGAACGGAGCAGGGCAAAGCAATCCCCCTTACTCACAGGAAGAAATGGCTTTTGCCTGGACTGGAAGGGCAGACACCAAGATCTCTCCTCAATCCTAAACCAAAGCACACGCTCAAGTCTGGGTTTTGGGACAGCTGTGTTGAAAAGGAACTAAATCAGGGGAACTGAAGGGGAGGGGCAGTCCCGTGCCAGGTCCATGGGGTGGTATGGGGAAGCCATCGAGGGGCCTTTGAAATCCTCCACTGGCATTAGACCTGTTCTCAGGCGTTAAAAGAGAAATGCCAGTGTAACTTGCACATGCAGCAAAAGCACAGAAGGGCCATCCTGATGCCATGCGTGCCAGGGCTGGGTTCCTGATGGGAAAATTGGAGCAGCATTCGGATCGCCTTGGCATATGGCATCCATAAGTTGGTATGATGGATGCAAGAGTGTGTCCAGCTTATGGGGATAGCGATAGGAGCACAGCACATGACACTGCTAAACAAAACAGGGGGTGCCCCAGGGACCCACATTGTGGCTGCAGAACGGATGGCCAGCAGGACAGAGCTCAGCCCCAGCGATCGCAACGAGCCTCTTGCTAAAAACAAGCAGAAGGCTGAGCATCCACTCCTGCAAAACCAGACCGTGCAAATACCTGAGCGAGAAAGTCAGCCTGAGCGGTCAGAGGGGAACAGAGGGGATGTGGGGAGAGCAACCTAGAAAAGGAATAAAACTGGAGAAACTCTTGGCCTTGCTTCACAGGAATAAAGCCTCAAGTGCAGATGACATTGCCGCTATATTAAAATAAATGATAGGCTACAGGGAAACAGCCTTGCTGAAACTCTTTATTACATCCCAAGCTTGGATGAGGCTGTGATTAGAATTATTTTAAAAAAAGGCAAAAAATAAGAGAAAGCAAAAGCCTCTAGTAATTCTCACAGTATTGACCCTTTGCTGTGATTAATGCTGATATCCAGCATTTTTGCAAAACAACAATTGCTGGAGGTTTGAGGTAATTATTTTATTGTCAGTCAAAATCTGAGCAATTTACTTATTTCCAATATATGTTCCTAACTCGCTCTCAGGCACAGCACGACATGTATATATATCAAGAGAGCATCCTTCCAAGAAGGAACGTGGACCTCCTTTGATCCTCAAGTGGTCTTAATTTCAGCAAACACCAGAGGGGAGGAAGGTTTAGCATCAGTCATTTGCAGCTTGCACTGCCCAAGTAGAGAGAAAGTGTATCTACATTCTCATTAAAAAGGAATATTTTAAAACTATCCTCTCAATAAATTACCCTCTCTCTCCCTGCTACTTGTCACAATGAGCTCTTTTCCTCTATTTTTCTCTTACCAGCTCTGCAACAGAGCCAACATTTTAACCCAAAAGATCAGCCTCTGACGCAAATCCCAGGAAGGACAGAGGCAATTCAAGGCCAATGAACCTTCACATTCCCTCTCTCCATTTTTTTTTGGAGGGCTGAAATGCCAGATCTTTTGCACCATAGCGTAGATCACTATTAGAAAATAAATGTGATTTCTCCAACATAAGGACAAGTCTCTTTTTACATGGCAAAGGCCACCCAGAGTAGCACATAAAGGAAAAATTAACTCTCACCCAGGGAAAGCTACTGCCCTGCCTGTGTTCTTCAATCAAGCTAAGTGATTACTAAAATCCAAAGGGAGATGGCTGAAAACTAATTCCTCTGTCTAAATGGAGTCGTTTTCTGACACATACAAATCGAAGGATAGAAGAGGCAAAGCACACTGAGATGTGATACATGCATACACAGAAATCGCTGACATGAGAAAAAAGAAGGACGACTACAGATTAAAAAGAGAGCAAAGACACTACAATTTATATTACAGTCAGGCTGACAGACAAGGGGACAGACAGACAGTGCCAAGTCTAGAAGGATGCCTGCCTCACCGCCCTGTGCAGAAACCCAGATGGTGCTTGGTTAGCAGATGCAGTCCAGCCTTTGCAGCACGGAGCTCTGCACAGGTTAATGGACCCTATCCTTTAATCCACGTGAAAAAACAAGACAAATTACTTGAAGCAGCAAATGCCAAGCCATGCTCTAAGGCAGATACATCCTAACTCTAAAGGCTGTAGCAAATGGATGGATAGAGCCAGACAGTTGGAGAAGGTCAAAAACACTCAGTCATGTGCTTGAGTTTTCCAACTTTGCTTTCTTGGGCCAAGAAGAACAACTGGAGTTGCAAGCAAAAAGCCTGTTAAAAGGAGTCCTCCTGTGCTGGGAAAGCCCAGGAGCTCGGTGCTGCTGCAGGCTGCCTTTCCGTGCTCCCCAGCAAGCCGAGAAGGGTGAATTTGCTCAGCTATGGTCTGCCAGGCAAATTGTAGGCAGCTGGTGGCCCAGACTTCAGTTTCCTTCAGCAAAGCTTCCCTAACGCTCTCCGCTCACAAACACCACCCAAGGCTCCTCTGCACCAAGCTGGGGAGACAGCCGTTTCCACCACAGAAGCTGTCGCTCCTTCCTTGTGGGTATTTCAGGAGATTTTTGCATGGCAGGGTAGCGAGGACTAGGGCATACAGGAGTGACAGCAGCCCTCAGGCTTGCGTTCATCCATGCCTCCCACCATCCATTAGAAACATCCCCCGGTCAGCCAGATCTCAGCTGGGACCTCTCATACTAACCATGTCAGCCATGGGGACCAACGTCCCCTCTCTCCTCCCATGAACCAGCAAGACGATTTCTCCATAGCTTCGCACCACCTCACTCCAAACTGAAGAAAAAGAGGCAGAATTGTTGTGGGTGGACAGGACCTCTTCATTCCCCCCAGTACTAGCCAGTAACTCCAGTTTAACACCTTGTGTGATGGGATTCCATCTTCTTTGTGGGCAGGGAGAGGGAGGGCAGAGCCAAACCTGAGCAAACACCTCTAAATCTGCTCCTAGCTCCCAGAGGCAGCACTTACGGGCTCGTAACAAATAGGTTTAGTCAGTCTTCCTCTGCCACAGGTTTAACTAGATGCGTAAACCTTGTGGAAGGGCTGCTATTTCAAAGTAATGTATCTGAGGATGTTAGAGTGCTGCTGTTTCTCAATATACTCCACCAAAAATGCCAGGCTAAAATATCAGCCCAAATTTCCTGCTGGAGGTTTCCACATCGAAAGGCCCCTGCTGTCTTCCCCTTTCTTATGATAAATTACAAGCATGCACTTTTCTTTATCACAAGCAACAGCTTTATTTCACCTATTTCTGATAGCTGCTTGCTTTCAGAGCTGGGAATCACCAAAACACCCTCCAATCTTCTGTTTTACTCATCTCTATGCCCTTCTCTTGCTCTTGATTTCTGCTTCAAGGACAAGAGTTAAGGTGTTTCCAAGAGGAGGGATGTGGCTCCAACCCATCAGTGGTTCATGCTCCGTGGCTGGAAACTCCTCATCCCAGTTCACAGCAGAACAGACACACTGTCAGCTTCTCCCATTTAAAACACACAGGTGCTCGTTCGCGAGGACATGGCAGTCTTGTGCTGGACAGAAAAAGGGAAGAGCAGGGTGGTCGATCAGAACCACGGGGCTAAAACTTGTCCAAGTTTTGCATCTTCTAGAAGATCCCATTGTCCAAGGTTCCAGCACAAGGCATAGGGCTGCTTCTCACCACACCACTGAGCACCACGCTGCAGAGTGGGTGCAGGACTGGTCTGCAAGGCTCGTCATCTCAGCTGGCTTCAGAGTAGAAGTAGGAGCAAGTCAAGTCGAAGAAAGAAGCAATATTAGAGGGGAAAGAGACACAGTCTCCAAAACACCTTGGGATAAAATTTGATGAAAAGAAAAAGCCATCTCTGATGTGAATTGTTCCCTCCTGGGAGCTGCTCTGTCGTTGCAATAGCGTATGTCATGCCGAGCTGGCAGAGAGGATCATTACTGTTTACAGGTATGTGGATGCAAAATTTCCTTTGACAAGGCAAACCTGATTAAATATGAGTCCGTGCCAGGATTAAGACACAACCATGAACAATCTCTTAAAACAGTTAAAAAAGAAGTAATTCCAAACAGAGTACACATCTCTCACGAGGAACAGAAACTTGACTTAGGCACAGATTGATGATGGGAGCTTTATTACTGCTTGGGAGAGGGAAAGGGAGCTAGCAAGGAACATATGGAACTGTATAAATTATATGGAGCACCCAGAAAGACAGGAAAAATAATCATCTATATTTCTGAGACTGCTCATTTCAGTCTGCAGCCGTCTGGAACATAGACAACGCTCTGTGCAACAAAACTCCCATAAACACTTATCGGGCAAAGCTACAGCAGGCAGGATTGCTGCAGGCAGCTGCACTTTGAACATGTTGGGAAGAAAAATTTGCTGGCTCGGCTCCTGATCCTGGCTCCTGTCAGCCTCTCTCACTTGGGATTTCTATGGACTCAGTCCCTTCTGTTGGGATGGTGACTTTCCGTGTGATCCTTTGCTCCCTTTCCAGGGAGAAATGCAGCTGCGCACATCCTTCCCCCAGCAAGAGAAAGGAAACGCCCAAGCACTAATTCCCCTTGTTCAAATCCCTACTCTGCTAAAGGCTCCCTCATGAAACCAGTGGGGTGACTTGGCCTCTCTGTGTTTTTGCTTACCACCTGTAAAATATGGATACCCTTTCCAGGGTAATTAAGAAGGCAAATGCATTAAAGATTAAAAGGCACTTTGATGTTCCAACAACGCAAGCTGTAAGAGTACTTAAAATAGATCCATTTTGGGCAGTAATTAAAGAACATACTACTAACTTCTGAGTCTCAGCTTCTGCCTTCCTAATGCTGCTTGGTTTTGCCCATAAAAGCATTAATCCTATCTTCCTGTAAAAATGACATTTCAAATATTCCTCATCTTCCACTACTCTGCTACTGTGCCTTACCATCATTAACCAGTGGCATCCGTTCTAT
Source organism: Cariama cristata (assembly GCF_000690535.1). Classification (NCBI taxonomy): domain Eukaryota; kingdom Metazoa; phylum Chordata; class Aves; order Cariamiformes; family Cariamidae; genus Cariama; species Cariama cristata. The sequence goes on along the minus strand of NW_009604338.1, from coordinate 32,088 downwards.
GGTTTACGCAGGATAATTTGCGACCACAGATCTGCAATACCGCTAGAGCTACTTTTTCTGTAAACAACTACTCAGAGCTGCAAATATTTTCTATCCATTAAAAAAAAAAAATCACATTCCAAAAGTGTGTTTATTATGCAAGTGCCTTGTCATTACCTAAGTGAGAGAATTATATGACCTTCCATTACTGTAAGAACTAAGATCCTAGACACAAAAATACACGAAATGTAGACATGGTATATATCTTGGAAACTACATGTTGAGAATTACATTGTCACACTTCATAACTTTTTTCTAAACTGCTTTTTTTTTTTTATCTTTCATTCCCATCTACAAGGATGGTCCAAATCCACTGTGTATAATGCCTTCATAGGTAGATGGAAACCTATAATGAATGCTGTGGAACCAAGCAACTCAGATGACTTCTTACAAGATACAGCACTAGTCTACAGGCATAGTCTGAAACTGTGCCAGGGGAAGTTCAGGCTCGAAATGAGGAGGTATTTCTTCACAGAAGGGTCGTTAGTCATTGGAATGGGCTGCCCAGGGAGGTGGTGGAGTCCCCATCCCTGGAAGTGTTTAAGAAAAGACTGGACGTGGCACTCAGTGCCGTGGTCTGGTTGGCATGTTGGTGTTAGGGCAAAGGTTGAGCTCGATGATCCCAGAGGTGTCTTCCAACCAAACCGATTCTGAGATTCTGTGATTACCATGTAGCTCTGTAATACAGTATTGCCATTGCCCTAACAAGTGCATATAAACAACACATCAATGGTCAGTTAAAGAAACGTAGACCTGGATAAAAACAGGTTTAGGGCAAACAAGAGAACAAAAAGTAGTACCTATCATAGGTAAAAGCCACCATATATAGTAAATTCAGATGGAATTAGAAGCAAGGATGAGCATAACACCAGGATAAAGCACAGAAACTAAGGAGAGTGTGTGTGTAACAATCCTAATGGCATTATTATTTCTTTTCCTTTAATAATTAGATCTGGACTAATAATGATAAGACTTTTAACATTTTAATTATACTAGCAATAAATTCTTGGGTTTATATATATGAGGTGTGCCTCCTCTTTGCCTATTAAACAAGATTATGAGCATAACAATGAAGTTTCCATATTAAGGTTTATGGTTCAAGTCAGTGTTTCCTCTGTTTACTGCTGTCATCTCATATTAGTAGTGGCCTAGGATAAGCAACTGGTGGCTTCTGTCAACATCTTGCAGAACCAAAGTCCACCATAACAACCTCTGCTTAGACAACTTGAGCCATACATTCAAAATGTCACAATCCTATATGCCTCAAGATGAAAATATCATTTTCACTCCAAACAACTCCATACGTTTTGAATGCACAAAGCAAACTACTGCATGGCCCAAAGCAGAAAAATCAAAGGCTTAGTAAATTGCCTTAGACCTGCTGCTGCTACCTTACCAGGGATAGCAGGAGTTGTTCATCTTGGGACGTGGACGACAGGCAAGAGCTATGGCATTAACAAAGAGCTGGGGAGCCGGGGGACATTTTCGTGCTCTAATACAAAGGTCCCACACCAGTTCAAGCTAAGTTGCTATGTCTTGGCTCATGGTCAGTAAATTAAGAATTCTCACAGACACTGGGAGAATAAATACACTTAAGAAGTGGGAGAACAGCACGGCAACAGTAGCTATCACCAACACAGAAGTAGAGGGCTTTGATCTCCATGGAGGTGTGCAACAAAACGATCTACTTTAACATTCATGAGGAATAACTGAAGGATTTTTATTCGTTCCCAGAAAGCCCAAGTTTCCTGCCCCTCTGATGCTCTCCAAACAGTCAGTGTTTGCCTACCACACACCACCTACATACAAACCAAGAAACAAGTAGAGAAAAGTCAAAGTCATCTCACACACAATGCAGAGAGGTCCCAAAGTACTGCCGTGTCCACTGGCAACGTCTGAAGACAAAGCATTTGAACATGACACCAAAAGAGATCCCAAAGCATATTCAGACCTTCCTTCTCCAGAGCTGCAGGCCATCAAAATAGCTTTAGGAGGATCAAATTCTATTTTATAAAGGCACAGATTACATCATCTTCTGCTTTATTTTTTGCCTAAATATTGCTGGTTAGAGAGTCAGCTGATGGACTGTAAAACTGACAGCCTTGTTACTGGCGCTTGTAAATTGCTTTTGCTCAGCTGGAATTAATGTAGAACCATCTGACTTCCCAGAACTGACATTTTTAATGATTCTGTTTCTCCAGCACTTTCTTATTGACCAGTACAAAAATCCAAACTGTCTCTTGCTCTGCCAAGCTGTTTGTGGATCAAGTTACTTGTTCTCTAGGGATTTGCAGTGTGTCAGCCATCAGACCAAGCAAACTCAATAATAACTGACCTGAGAATAGCTACTCCAATACTTCTGGGCTCTTCTGTGCTATAGATTTTAGCATTAAATGTCAAAATTCTGAAGGCCAGAGGACAGACGCATCCCCAGAAGGACATATGCGCAAAGTATTTTAAAAATGGCAAATGTCAACTGTGAAAGTCTGGTGCTTAGGTGGCATACCCTCATCTTGTACTCTGTGGGTACCATTATCTTTCTTCAGGTCTTCCTTTCCTATGCCGTAGCCCAGGCCAAGCAGAACAACACACCCACACAAGATGGGAAATTCTTCACATCTCAGCACTATTTGGCGAAGGAAGGGAAGTGCAAAGCTCTTCCCCGGGATGCACAAATATGCACGCCGTGGGCTGAGGTAGGCGGGAGCACAGTGCCTTGACCCAGCTGCATTCGGAACTGCAGCTCCTTGCTCCAGGGGCTGCGGCTGGGGACGTCCAGCGGTTACAAAGCCATCTTAAAATTAAAGTCAAGTTAATTTTAGCTTTAGAAGAAAAGCACTTAAAGGAAATGGATTTCAAAGAGGTAGCTTTAGATGAAAAGCACTTAGAGAAAAAGGGTTTCAAAGAGAAATAGGCCATGCATACATCCAGCAGATCTAAAGCTTTACGAGCCCTTCACGGTGAGTCTGGTCTCTCCAGCCGCCCCAGCAGAACGATGTGGGCAGCTCTTCTGGCTTCCTGCCAGGTTTGGAGGATTTCTTCTGTTCTTAACAATCCACTTTCTGCTGACACAAGCTATATGTTTTTTCCACCCTTCCTCTTCTCCCTAATACATCCCCTAAAGAAATACGTAACCAGGACCAGGAATGGACACAGCAGTAGCCCATCGTGTGCCCACACACCCAGGGCCAGGGAACCAGGGCAGAAACTCCCACCTGGCACAAACTGGGAAGAGGGGAAGGGCTACACTACTGCAGCAGCATCTCAAGGAAAAGGAGCCCAGCATCATCACGGAGATGCAACAGCATCTCCCATTCCCCATGCACTCCCAGTAAATGGAACACACCTGGGTTCAGCTCCTTGCTTGGCCTCAGATTTTCAGTGTGAGCTCATGCAAATCCTTGGTTTTCTTCGTGCCTCTAAAACACAAATAATTTCCCTTCCTCTCAGGAGCACTGTGGGCATCAGCACATTGTAGATGGGGAAGGAAGCAATATCAAAGAGCCATTAAGGTCGTCTAGACAGAAAAAGAATAAACGGCTTTTTACATAAGTGTTTACCGGGTGGCATAAGAGGGATGAGTCACAAGCAGAGAGATTGATCCCATCGCGTCCCCTCTTTTCTCACCTACAACGCCACTGCACAGAAGTCCCATCTAACTCCTAAAGATGAATGCAGCTCAGCCACAGCCTCCTCCTCTCCTTCACTGCTGCTTGCACAGACTGCAACAGCTTAAAAATAAAAGGCAATCCAAACCATTTGGATCTGATGACACATAACCCAGCCAGGCACTTCAGAGAACGCAGAAATTCACGTCTGCCCAGTCCTTCAGGTGCCCGGACTCAGTGCTCTGCAGCTGACTCAACTTGACAGACTTCACAGGGAGCTCCTCCAATTTGCATGAGGGTCAATAAAACATAAGTTAGGGAGAAAAATCCTGCCTTTTGCCACACAGTGAATTTATTCCATGTCTGAAATTTTTGGAAAGACAGCTTTTCCAAAGTCTAAGAAAGAGAGAAGGTGGTCGAGGATGAAGGCTGCAGGATGATGTGATATTAAACATCAGAAACTGAACTGGACCCATATGTTCAGAAGCAGGTCTCCAGAAGAGATACTGCAAAGTGCATCCTCCAGCATGGCTCTGTGCTAGGGCAAGGACTCCTCATAACAGATGCTATTATACAAGGAGCGTTAAAGCTACATACTGTTTCATTGCCTGGCCTGCTTATTTTTTGTGCACAATTATTACAGCCTCTCCAGCCAGAGAGGTTTACTGCACACCAGGGACAGCTTCAGTCCTGGTGTGCAGTAAACCTTCTCACCTGCCTCGTTTACTAATGCATCTGATAGGCATCTCCTACCCTGAGCCTCTTCCTCCAGCACTGAAGGTTGTAGGGCTGGGAACACAGCCGTGACTCCAGTTCAGATCAGCATCAGCTATGAACAGAGCTGATGACTTATGCAGAACAACCTCCTCCGTAGCCACAAAGTTCATGGCAACAGCCTATGTCATATACGACAGCATCTTCAGCAGTCTCCAGACACCCTTCCAGACAAACTAACCGTTACCCTGCACCCTGTTCTGGGAACAGGACTCCCGCCAGAGTCCTCCAGGGACCCAAGCCAGATGACATTTCATCAGCCACCCTAACTGGGATGGTTAAACGTACCAAGATCCCTGAAGAGATATCAGTGCCATCTTCCTACATGCTGCACAATATGACATCTGATGTGTGGGGACACACCTCAGAGTTTGCAAAACGCTGCCTCTCTTGAACACCTTACAAAGCACTGGCACCCTTAGCCAGGACTGACTGATTCAGAGGCAAAGCTCTGCCAAGCCATCCATCCTGGTACTTACGATCCCAAATCAGGCAAATAGCTTTAGATGGTTAACAGCTTCATGCTACCTTTTCACTGATGTTAGCAGTCGTATAGAGCTCATCAAGCCATCCCACTGCACCTGAGTGCAGAAAATACACTGTTCCTCTCGTGTTTTGTCTCAAGACACCACAAAGATCCTGCACCAAGGAAATGAGCAAGATAAGAACACAAAGCTGCTGATGTGACCCCTATCATAACCCTAGTTTTCTTACACGTTTTTCTTCTGAGCACTGTCATCTCTCTCTTTAATCAAGCTTGCCAAAGCCAACCAGAAAGCCTTAAAGACTTAGAATTATTCCCCTCACACAGCTCCTGTCCAGCCTGATGGGATAACAGGACACATGAAACAGATCTGACATGGCAACCATCCAATACAATGTTTTTCAAGCAAGAGTTAGTGGGACAGGGAGATATCACACCTCATGCAAACTCAATCTGCCCTCAAAGAGCAGCCCCCCCATGGAGTTGCTGAAATACACTCTTTAATTCAATTCAAAGGAAGCTAACAATGCTAAAGCAGGCTAGAAACAGCATTATAGGGGGAGAACCGTCAGGTTAAATCAGAATTAAACATCTAGGGGTAGTGATAGTTCTTAAACACAACACACAAAAGAGTTTTGGGGTTTCTTTCTTTCACAGGCTTCTCAAAACAGCTAGTTCCCTAATAGTCAGACAGAGAGACCTTCTGTATAGATATGGTTCAACTCCCACCAATTCACCTGAAAGGTTCCCACTGCTTTTGATGGGGCTTGGCTTGAAAACTGAGTATGCTGGGAAATGACCCCAGTGCCCTTAGACAAGCTGGGCAAGTTCCATTCTAAACTCTACCTTGTCCCACACCAGTTTTGACTGGCATCAGATGGACGTCACACATATAAACACTGAGAAGCTATTCAGAGGTGGAATAAGTTAGTCCAGTCATTAAATATAAGGCCTATAGGTACAGTGGGAATAAACTGTATAAAGCTTTATAGAGGCTTCGCAGGTTTCTCTTGCCTAACACTGCCAGCATAGTGTCCCATGGCTGGACCATACACCCCTTAAAAATGCCAGAAAAGTGGCACTTACAAAAATGCTGCTGAGGTAGCAAACAGGCTGATGAGCAACTACCCAACTACTCTACTCGCTTTGTCCTCACAGGACATATATCCCTGCACCAACCCATCTCGGGCAAAGGGAACTGAAATTTCCCCAGGAATCTCACCTGAGAAGTTATTTATTTGTCCATGCTTGGAGCAAGACAACACTAAGCTCTGAGAATGAAGGAGCGGGTCTGGAGTATTCAGAGCAGCTCTCCCAAAAATGAAAACTCAGGTCACGCTTCCTGGGATCCATCCCAGTTCAACCAGTTGTCACTGGTGGATGGGGTTTCCTCAGAAACGAACCTGCTCTGCATTTAGCTTGAGAGACAACCCATGAGACTTTCTGGCACAAGGGTCCATCTCATACAAAGTGAAGAGCTGGAGACATGCCCTCTGTAAGGATAAAGGAAGAAGAGACTTTTTCTCTTACCCAGACCCTGGTTCTGCTGCTCCCACTCGATGGTGTCAGGAACCTGGTAGGACACCCCAGCCAGCTGGGCCACAGGGTTTTCCAGGCCAGCTATGGGCTCCTGGGAAGTCTCGCCTGGAAGCGTGAAACCTGGCAGCTCCGTGTCACCCTCCATGCTTTCATCCATTAAATCTATGTCTTTGTCCTCCTCATCTTCCTCTTCCTCCTCTTCTTCTTCCTCCTCCTCTTCATCCTCTTCCTCTTCCTCACCGTCTGGCCAGAGAGATACAAAAGCAACATCAGGAAAGATCCCGTAAGACAGAAACTTCATACATCTCTACAGCTGAGCACCAAGACAGGCAGCTGATACCACTTCTCCAAAGGCAGACCAGCTGAATGAATGTCTGCCTGTTTTCTAACAGCAAAGACACCCAAAGGGGTTAATTTGGAAGAGCTCACCACCGTTTGAAGTTGCTAAGTAACAATGAGATGTTGTCTTAGACTGTCAAATGGATTAGCAGGAAATACTGTTATTTTGCTTCCTAATAGCAAAGTATAAACAAGCATGTGCATGTGTACAAGTCCCTGAGTATATATAACTATACTGCTCTCTGCTCAACTAATCTCAGCTCAAGTGAAAACTATTTCCCAGATTTCCAATCTTGGAGGCAGCAATAAGTTGGTTCTATTTTTAACTTTTATTAAGCCTTTCACAGCTCTGGAAAGGATGGTGCTTTCCAGCCCAATTAGACTGATATGGCCACTCCTCCAGAAAAAGTATCTCGCTGTGATGCGTGCTGGCAGATCGGCTCTTGGGTGCGGGAGAACAGCGGTGATGGCAGTGATCCTCAGCAGGTTTATACCGGCACTCCTGTCACAAACGATTTACACCAGACAAAGGTATGACCAAGGAAGACTTAATTCAGTATTGGAAAGAAGGCACCACAGCCAACACTTCATGTGACAGCAAATAAATGTGATGCCGAGGAAATCCCTGTGGATTCTCCACTAGAGCAGATACCCATCTTATTCCAAAGCTGACTGTACTGTTAACATATGGAGAAATGAATATTTAAGTCATATTTCATTGCTAGAATCTAAAATGGTAACACAAGAACGACCATACCGGATCAAACCAAAGGCCCTTTCTGCCCACATCCTATTTCTGACCACAACTAGCCACAGACGCTGAAGAAAGACTAGAGCAGAGCACACACAGAGCCAGTCTTTCCACAGACTCCCTTCCCAGCTTTTAGTTATGAAAGACTCAAGGACTTCCTGAGCCAGAATTTGCATCTGAGCTATTCAATGTCTACTAATGGAGCTACCCACCATAAAAAGATAGTATTGATAATAATGACATGCTTTGAATTTCTCATTGTTAGTTTTTCAAAGTTGAAAACTAAAAAATAATATTTATGCCCTTTATCTAATTTACATAAAACTCTGCTCAGCCCTGTAGAAAAACTCCCTCCTGACGCACTCAGACTGGGAGAGCCCATCACCCTGCATCCCAGCAGTTGGTTTAGCCAGAGGTCTAAGGCCATGTTAAAAACTAAGGATCCAGCCAAATTAACATTTGTTATCTAGATATCCCTTCATTTCTCTTGTAGTTTTACCTTACATAGGTTACAGACACTGCAATAAGATGGAGTGGCCAAGGAGCTGCACATATCATACCTGCTGTAAATAAAGCAGGTGATGCTTCACTCTTCTTCTTTGTGCTGTGGGATGCATAGAATCATAGACTCGTTTAGGTTGGAAAAGACCTTTAAGATCGTCGAGTCCAACAGTTAACCTAGCACTGCCAAGTCCACCACTAAGCCATGTCCCTAAGCACCATGTCTACACATCTTTTAAATGCCTCCAGCATAGTTGTTCCACAAAACACCTGAGAAACAAACTGGGGAACTTTGGGGAAGCTATTTAGTTGATGGTTGTCCAACTTGAATTAAATGGGGGAAGCTGGCCTCCTTCCTTTGGCCTCTACTTCACAGACTGGAATACCTAGAGAAATCAATGCACATTATAAAACCACAGCATTCACTGCACTGTTACATGGCATCTCCTTTCCTTCTAATTCAAGGATTTGCTTTAAAACACTGCATGTTTTTTCCAGCTCACCAGACAAGACAATCCCACTTGCCACCTTTCAATTTTAGCCCTGCATTTCATACAAATGAGCTGCTGTTTGAATTTAGCTGCATCATCCTGCTATAGCATGGTTTTCAGTACCTGGAAAGGAATGATGACTCCTCCAAACAATTATACCATGCAGAGCATCTAATGGAGCTTACAGGGATGTAGTTAGCCCCTTAAATTCTCATTACATTTTATAGGCAGCTTCTATCTTATAATGTGCCCATCATCTCAAATCAACATAAGAATTTTCTCTATCAAACCGCATGTTTTCATCCAAAATACACAGCTTCTGTAAACCTGAAAATGGCACCTGGAGAGTACTTGCAGGAAACCTGCAAAGACAAGTTAATGTACGTCTTTTGCCTCTGCTGAGAGCAACACAGCTATAGACATTTCCAAACTTTAATAGCAAAGACGCTAAAGAGCTAGCACATCAGAGAAGAGGAACATGAACAGAAGTTTTCCCTAGGTGGACTGGGTGAAAAAGCAGCCAAGAGAAAACAGAAATCAGATTTTTATCTCTGAAAAACTAGTTTGGGACAAGGTTTTTAGAAGCTTCTTGTGATTTTAGCGAGTCAAATCAAAGACACCTGCCAGGATCTAGTTTTGAAGCAGCAGATAGCCATCTCTGTACCTCCAAAGTCTAGCAGGCAGTCAAGCTGAACACCCAAATTGAAAGTGCCAAGACTACTTATCACATCTGATCATCATCAAGCTACATCAATCATCACGCAGCCACAGCATAAAGATGTGAATAATGTAGTCCTTGTAGCACAGCCGCTGCAAGGGGAAAAGAAAAGGCTCTTAGCCTGTTTCCTCCTCCTCTCCAGTTCATTCCTACTTCTGAAAAGAGCTTTTTAACCCCCCCATCCCAAAATGCCAACAGCTTGCTTTGCTGCAAGGTGCAGCGCAGAGCACCACTTGGTGGTCACAAGGAGGAAGCTACACTTCTAAAAAAATCACAGAGCTTCACAGATGTTGGATTTCAGAAGCAGAGGCACAACTGGAGCCCGGCAGCCATGGGCAGGCTGTGTGTGACGCTTGGTAGTCTCCTAAGATGGAAAATGGAAGTGAGCATCACATAGCTGAACCTCAAGCTGGAGGTTTGTGCTTCACAAGAGGGCCTTTTACAAAAATCACGTCTTCCCTTCTAAATTGGCACTTTTTGGCCTTTCAGAGGCCTGAGCAGCAGCTTGAAAGAAAAGAAACAGAAGAGACTGAAAGTAGCAAGGACTGAAAGTGCAAAGCCTGGCAGATTCAGAAGGCATTCCGATTTTCACGTGCATTTGCAGCCTATTGTGAACTATTTTTGTATCATAGCATCATTTAGGTTGGAAAAGACCTTTAAGATCATCTAGTCCAACCGTTAACCTAGCACTGCCAAGCCCACCACTAAACCATGTCCCTAAGCACCACGTCTACACATCTTTTAAATACCTCCAGGGATGGTGACTCCACCACTTCCCTGGGCAGCCTCTTCCAATGCTTGACAACTCTTTCAGTGAAGAAATTCTTCCCAATATCCAATCTAAACCTCCCCTGATGCAACTTGAGGTCATTTCCTCTTGTCCTATGACTTGTTACTTGGGAGAAGAGACCAACCTCCACCTGGCTACATCCTCCTTTCAGGTCGTTGTAGAGAGCCACCAGGTCCGCCCTCAGCCTCCTCTTCTTCAGGCTAAACAATCCCAGTTCCCTCAAACTGTATGTACTCTTCAGGTTTGGCCAAGGTTCGTCTTACAAAAAAAGAGAACAACCTCTGATGAAATGCTAGTGCCTTATATTCAAGGTACCAGTCTCCAACCAAATGCAAGTTCAAAGTTTGCTTGACCATAGACATGACTCTACCCAAATCAGTCATCTACCTGGACCCAGCTGTAGGAACACTCTGAGTAACTGACAGTGGTCAAAAATGCCCCTTGCTCTCTGAAGCAGACAGGTACACAGCACCACCAGCAGTTTCTGCTGTGAGCCATCCTTGCTCTATAGATCTGCATATGTTACATATAAGTTATCCTGTTTGCATGTGCCGAATTCTAGCTCTCGCTTGTGATGTGCCATGGGGACTTATGAAGGAGGGATGGTACCCTGTCTCTTCTCCCAGTGACACCAGGAGATCTCAGCACTGAAATACTTACAGTCCAAGCAGACGTTCATATTTTTTACTGCAGTTGGGTAACGCAAAAGTAGTCTTGAACAAAAGTGAGTAAATAAATCCAAAATCCACCCCTCTTTGACAGACTAAATAAGCACTGTATTTTGTAAAGTAGGCTCTGCTTTGCCTTTATTGACACAGGAAAGCAAAAAAAAACGAAGAAATATAACACCTCCCGGCTGTGACAACGGTACAAGCTAAGAAAGATGCAAGCAGCAGGAATCCCTAGGAAAATGAGATTCTCAGTTCACATGTCAAAGATTTTAGTTTTGAAGGACCTGACAACCTTGTAACAGGCATTCAAATTTTCAGGTTTGGAGAAGCTATAGGAAAGGACAAAGAAAACAAGTTTGAGACAAAATAAAAAATTTTTAGCAGAGTTTTTGGGGGTTCTCAGCTTTATTAAGTCACCAGAAACAGCAATGGTCGGGCTTTATCATGGGACTCCATACTGATCCATTAGCAACATTGGTGATAACCATAGGATATGATTTGCAATTTCAGGGAGGCAAAAGTTCCCTATGCTTGCTTCAAAAAAATGCTTTTTTTCTGTACATATCCATGATGACTTCTGTGGCTCAGCAAAGAGAAATGAGACCACCTCACACCTCCTTTGTGAGGCATTTCCCTGACCCAGCAGGAACCCACAACCAGCAGTGTCTGAAGCAGCTGGACAACAGCCAGCATCCTGCAAGTAAAAGCCTCAGCCTGCAATGGCACAGGACTCTTGCAAATCAACTGTAAAGAGGGATCTTGGCCTCTCTGAATGGTCCCATGCTGCAGAGAAGAGCTCTTCCTCCTGGTAACTCAAAGTGCCAATAACCCATTCCTCATAGATGGCTTCAGTTGGGCTTTATGCTTCTCTATGGGCTTCACACAGCTGCAGAAAGCCATGGTCCTCCTGAGCAGGAGGAAATCCAAATTACTCACAGCACTGCTATTAGCACAGGGCAGCAGCTCTAAGCCCACGCCGTGGGGGAGCAGCACCAGCAAGGCACTTTGTGCAGGGCTTGCTGCAAACATTGCCGTCAGTAACATGCTACAACTGGGCTGCAACAGCAACGAGGAAAGAGGTTTTGGTATAATGGCACGTAAGAAGCTGGAGCCAAAGCCACTGTTGTCGTAACCTTGCTGTTTTCACTTGAAGAAACCTTTGCTGAAGTGGGATGTTTCTGTCTTTAGATATTTTCCCTTAATGTTTGCAAACGCTTTTACTCCTCAAGATTCAAGAAGCCATCAGGTTTAGCACACAAGAGAAATAGCTTGTTGTGCCCTGAGCTGCCAGAGTCTCTCATTAGAGTGTGATAGATTCACTCACAGTCACAAACCAAATTCAAACTGAAAAAAAAAAAAACAACCCACAACTAAAAAGGAGGTTGCAGGACAAAACCTGGAGTTCTCATTTTCTCTGGACTTTCCCTTCTCAGCCTCCCTCACACCAAACTCAGAGGACAATGATGTCTAGACAGTAACGTGGAGCATCGTTATGCTTCATGATAGTCTAACCTGTGATTTTATAGGGTACCCAGCACTGTACGATCTGCATGCCTGGGAGCACCTGATGAGTGCCAAGCAAGTCGTGATTAACCAGCAGCCGTCACTAATTGGTTTCCAGTGGTGAGCCCACTCTTTGCATGACTTCAGGGAGATGCAGTATGCCAAGACCTCTCCTGTACAAGCACGGAGCAAAGGCTCCTGCGAGCTGAGCAATGGCTGCAGAGAGCACAGATCTAGCACCTACCTGCATAACGTGCCCGTGAAGGAAAGGAGAGTGCTATGGAGCACAATAACTCCCACCTGTGCTGCAACACACACTGGGGACCCACACTGTTGTGCAAAATACTACTTTTCAAGAAGTTTCTTTTCCTGCTGTGTGTACTGGAGGCGCTCACATGGGAAAAGGGCTGCAGGGGCAGACTGAAGTGTCTCATCCACAACGCACCCCATAGCTTATCTTCTACTCCCATCCATTTCACATCCATATGGCAGCATTGGGCCTTGGTCATCCATGTGTGCCTACAGTATAGGAAGCAGAGGTGTAAATAACGACAGCAATAGGGATGGGGGCCTATGACTACCTTCTGTTGCCAGAATAGGAGGAAGAGGCATTAAGAAGTCTCTGCCAAACGCTTTCTTCCAGTGAGGTTCATTTTCTGCCTTGCTTTTACGATCACAGCAGACTGTCAAGGCAGGAAGGCCTTTCTAGGACAACTCTCTTTTATTATTAATCCATTGCTTTCACGTGATCAGTAATAATGTCACCATCCGACATCTCCAAAATGCTGCCAAGAACAATCGCTTGTGACAGCTTGGAAGGAGACAGTTGGTAGGAACGTAGGTGGGCTCTCATGATGTGCAGACAGCTTGCTGGGTAGAGCACTGTACTGTGGTGGGTCAAGATACCCAAGCAAGCAGTGGGCGCAAAAGCTATGCAAAATCATCAGGGTAAAACCCCCATACTGATGAGTTCAGCTAAGCCCAGCCATGTTCAGCGCAAAGCTGTCCTGGGTATTTGCGGACCATGTTGCATGAACATAGTCTTAAATGCTTTGCTCTGGAAGGGGAACCAAATTAAGTGTGGCCTCTCACGAGAAGTAGCAGCATTTGGCTTATTGCACAGAGCCAAGGAAAGGGACTATTGGGAAGAACACATCCGTTGGGTGGGATCCTACCACGCAAAGCAAGATAACCTGACCCTACCCATATTAGTTTCAAGAAAAGAGGAAATTACATGTCCAAAGCTTTTCTGTAACAGAAGAAAATCCTTGCTGCATCTAGGAGAGGGAACACACCCCTGGCAGCAGAGCCGAGCCGATGCTTTTTTAGGAGCCTCTGCTTGCCAAAGCCCAAGCACTGCAGAAGCCGCTCCCTGGCAGAGGGCTCCTGGACATTGCAAAGTCAGTAGGAGAGATTTGGATTCTAATTCTAACCTGCTTCCCCTACCAAATCTGAGGGGATTCACACCTGCTTTTTTTTACAGTCCTGGCTCACTGCTCGTCATAGGGGATCCAAGGCACAGAAGCGCTTTAAAAAAAAAAAAAAGTAAAAGATATTCCAGCAGGGATCACAGGTCTCCTTCTGTATTAAGATCAGAAACAATCATTCCCAAGAGCTGCATTTCCAGCAGCATTCACCACAAAATTGCTTTCACACTGAGCCAGGCTGGAGAGTTGGTTTAGCAACACAAAGCTATTTTAAAGGGAAAAAAACAGAATGCTGCAGAATATACAGTGTGTACTATAACAAGTTTGCTCCCTAGTTTGCCGCAGAACAGCTCTTCTAACCTGAGGTATGCAGTTATTGAACTAACCAGTATAAAAATCAGGACAAGAAAGTAGTGATTTATCAAGTGAGGGCATTCAAATCAGACCAGATTTAATGACCATGACCTGTAAGTGGACAGGGCAGAACAAGACAGATGAAGGCAGACACAGAGCTTACTTTTCTCAGCAAAACACTTTCACATGGAAAAGGGCTGTGGGCACAGTACTTTTTTCGAATCATAAAAACGTAAGCCCCAGCAGAGACGCAGAATTACAAAATGGTTGGGGTTGGTAAGGATCTCTGGAGATCATCTAGTCCAACCCCCCTGCCAAAGCAGGGTCACCTACAGCAAGTTGCACAGGAGACATTAATTCCATTTTTTCTTGCAAAAAGCTGTTTGATGGTGTCTCTTCAGAAGTATCCAATTCAACCACATTGCCTGGGAAAGGAACAATCAACAACCCAAGAGTTAAGAAAACATTTGATTTAAGCTTCATTTTCTAGACAAACCCAGCACAGATCCATCAGAGATGATGTAGATTAGGGGGTGGATCTGTTATTATGGGCAACAATCTCCAGGGTACCGAGGTTTTAGCTCAAGTCCTATCAGGTGCCAAAAGGGAAGATGACTTCAAGCCCACTCAGCTCACTTCTAGTTTGAGCTCATGCTTCTTTCTAAGTCCTTGATCCTCCTGCAGCCTTCACTATCCTTCATCAAGGGCAGTGCTTCTCCCCTGGGTATTTCCATGAAGAGGTTCAGAACAACGCTGCTGTCCTGTCCTTGCACCCACATGACCTGAAGTGTTGATGTCAGCCAGAAGGAAACACACCATGGGATCTCTGCCCACATTTAAAGACAGCTTGTTATATTAAAAAAAAAAAAAAAAACCACAAAAAAAACAACAAACCACTATGACTTTTCCCAAAAGACAAAGAAAGAAGTCAGTGCTGTAGTCACTGCATTCTGTGTCAGATTGACAAGAGGGACAGCATCCCACCTGCACAGGGCAGGAAGCAGAAACAAAAGAGCTAAATCAATTTACAGGGTGGTTCACCCTGTCCCAATGCCCAAAGCTCCCCAGAGAAGCTCCATGAGCAACACTATCCCCCACCCGCTGAAGGGCCCCAGCCATCAGTAGCTCCAGAGGAAAACGCTCCTTGCAGAGCTTTCAGAAGAAACTGCCACACAGCTGCTTATCTGAATACACCCCGCTAGAGCTGCGAGGGTGAACTGCTTAATCCCCAGATTAAAATAAAAACTCATTAAAAACTTTCAGCCACACGGTCCAATTACCTTTCAATAGCAATCATAGGGGTTTTCTACTGTTTTTGTTTCAGCTTGAAGATAAGGATGAGAAAACTACAATATTAAAGTGATATTTAAGTGAACCCCAATTTTTTGGGCAAATGAAAAGTCAGATACAGTTGAAAATTCAAGCATAGCCTGGCCAGAACAGGAACTAAGGTGGGTCTAAGAAATGTCACCTCACCTGCTGGGGGCAGAACAGTGCCAAAGTTACTTGGAGAAGTAACCAAAAACCAAGAGTACAACAGCCATACAGCCCACCTCTGCCCAGAGAGCAGCTGGGCAGGCACATGCCATTTCCCAGACATGTGGGAAAGCCAATGCAATGATGCCTAAAACCATTCCTAGAGATTCTTGCAGGAGTCGCTGTTGGAGACCATAAAGCCCTAAAGTACATTGTTTGGCATAGTCAGCCACTTGAGAGAGCGTGTGGTTTGGGTTTTGTTAGAGCTGCCAGTGCATCCACAGCAGAGCAGGGTGGCCAGACCACATTCTCCCTCTTCACAGGGAAGCACTGACAAGACTGAGCTCAGCACAGCGGCTGCACACAGCAGGAGTTTCCTAGCTCCTCTTTAATTAGCCTAACACCCTCCTAGCTGTTCACCCACAAGCTCCCAACTCATTAAGGGCTTGATCACCCTCCACACCCCCCTCCCGTCCTCCACTCCCAGATGGATTTCATGAAACAAAACAAGTTATCACCAGGTTTAGCAGAGATGTTGTCTTTGGTCAAACACTTTCAGGAAAAGAAAAATGCTTGGTTTTGATACAAGATTGTCACTTTTTTTTTTTAAACAGTTCTCTGCTACAAAGGAAGAGAATTAGGGATGAACTATCTACTGTGAGGAAGAGGGAGGTCAAGCTTCATTAGAGACACAGCAGTTCCCATTTCAGGGGGAGCAATAAATTAGAAGACAAAAAGTAGGTACCAAGAACATTTAATAATTTATTTTGTGTGTGCTTTGTTTTAAATCTTCTGTTCCTTGCCAATTTAGCTGATATCCAAAGAGCTGGTGAGGAATTATAGTATCAGGCTAGTTAACCATGCTGGGTTAAGTGCCTGTCTTATTTACATCCCTGCAACCTCATTTAAATTTTTAATGGAGTTGCAGAGACTTAATGAGGCAGGTCTTAATCCATACAGTCAGGGTCCAAATAGCAATCCCAGTCAGTCTTGATTTCCAGCAAAAATACTCCTCACATCCAAAAAAAAAAAAATGAAGGCTTCTTGTACTGTGACACAGCTCAGAAGAAAGATGCAAGGAGAATTTGAAGGGTCTTTCATAAAGTTATGTAAATGGCTACAATTTCAGAAGTATTTTCTGAAATAAGGCAACCACTGCCTTCACTTCTGAAGTATGACATGCAGCTTAGATGACTCTGTACAACAAGAACAAGACACAGGGGAAAGAGGCAGAGAATGAAGAGGACTAGGAGAGCTTTTACTGAAATTAGTTAAGCTACAGTTTCCTTGGAAGTGTAAACTTGAGTATGCAGGTCAACAAAGAGCAATAGCAACTGTTAAAACCCAAAGACAAGTGGATATTGTTAAAATATCACTAATATGCTAAGGTCAGAAAGTCTAAAGCTTCATACTAGCTATGTTCTGGAACAGCCTTTAACACAGCAGATGAAGCAAGCACAGTGAAGCCCACAGCCAAGGTTCAGAGGGGAGGTGGCCCATGACTGCAGGACACTGGATTTCCTGATCCCAAGGATAGTGCCAGCTGTGTTTCAGGATCATTAAGGGGCTTCTCCTCAGCCAGATGCTGCATTAGGTGAGGACACTGCCAGCTAACCAGGCAGAGTACCGGAAACAGTGCCATGCCGTCCTAGCCAGCAGACACCCAACACTGCCTTCCCAGCCCCTCCACCCAAAAGACCAGGATCCTGCCAGCTGCTTGTTGAGAGCCAGCCTGATTAAACAGGAACACTTCACATTCAAGAGCTACACAGTTACGATCTCCTCCCTCTAGAGCAGCGGAGTTTAAGTTGCCATTTTCAGAGCTATTGACTGTTCCTGACACCGTACAACAGGTAGAGCATCCCTTGCTTTTATAAAAGCTCTAAGCACACTCTATATCTAGCAGGCTACATAACAGCTGAACAGCATAAGCACCTCACCCCCAGCAACAACAGCTTGAAGCAAGCCTAGATGACCGAATAAGAACCAGCCTTAGGGTTTACACACTGTTGCAGAGTAGTTCTGGATTTTGGGGGGGGGGGGTAAGGGGTACACAAAAATAGGAGAGGCACACCAGGAACACCACTGCATAACACTTTTTGGTTCTTTTGAAAACTCCTATGGGAGATTAGCAAGACCCAGATTATTTATTCCTCTCTCCATCTCAAAATCACCCAAGTCAAGTCTCTAAATCCCAAGTTAACACTGAAGCGGGCCAAGCTAGAGCTTACCAAGCTGCAGGCAGGGGGTAACATTGAGCTTAAACTGTTTTCCTGATGAGCTTCGATGCAGGAAGGACAGTACATGGGGGTCTAACAGGTGAAGGGCTTCTATGGATTTGTGGGTTGAGACACAGGTACATCAAGAGGCAGCTGTTACTGCTGCATCTGGGCAGCCTTGGAAGGTAACACAGTGACATCTGTGCTACACCTCAGAGGAGGTTAATCTTAGCATGGTTTGATGAACACTGAGACACTTTCCCATTCTCTGTATCATGTGTTTCGCTCCACAATCGCCATTTCAGCTGAATTTTTGCTGTCCAGGCAGGGTGGTGGCACACAAGAAAACCAAACCTTGAGTCTGCATTGACTGATACAGATCCATGCTCACCAACAGCCACCAGCAATGGTGCTGTAAGCTGTTCACACTGAACTGGCCTGGGACCCAGGCTGCAATGGGTGCAGCATCACTCTTGGCAGCAGGCTAGTTCTGTACTAACTGCTGGTTTAGGATTAGCACATAAGGACAACCTAACCTTCAAGGTCCTCGTAGAAAGGGTGCTAACCAACCTTCTGCTTAGCCTCAGCGCATCCCTGGCTCACATCCCATGTGGAACAGCAACAAGAGCTACTTGAGGACCAGCTGAGGGGAGCCAGCTGCTGTTGTGCTCTATCCACCAAGTTTCAACTAAAAACTCCTAGAATCTGGCAGAGGAGGCAACATGGCAGGCTACATGTTGCTTTGGAAAGTTATACCTACCAAATGCTGCGATGCTTAAGGTGTGGAGCCACCTCTGCCGATATCTACCAGGCAGACATTACAGCAAATCTAGTCCAGAGGGAACATGGTTTCTTTCAAAAGAGCCACTTTACAAAGTGTTGGGAGGCTTACACAGTGGTCCTGAATAGGCATGTTGAATTAGATTATATCTCTTTGGACCCTAAAAGCCCTACAGAGAAACCTACAGCATTTATCTCGCTAGAGAAAGATACACATTCTGGGCACAGAACAAAACATATGATTAAGTCTCCCAGACAAGTAAGCCTCATTCTCTGCTGTGTCCTATCCTGTATCCCATAGTGCCTTTACAGGTTTTGTCTAGCTAGGAACAGCAAGTAGAACCAGTCTCACAGAGTCAAGGTAGGAGGATATTTGTTACCCAGCTAATCTCTCCAGAGTCCACTAGAGAGGAGTACGAGCTCATCTAGAAACATTCAAAGCACATCATGTTTGTCTGCAATTTGATTTTCAAAACAGTTTTTCATCCAAGCCAGGTAAGTGAATATACTGATGCAATTAACCACAGGCAGCTTGGCACAGATGGTCCCCAAGAAACAGAGCTAGCTGAACAGCAGGGGTTTATATTTAATGATGAGCCAGGCCGTCAGTGAGGCAAGTCAGCAAGACCCCACTGAAGGCAGTGGAGACCAGCCGAGCTCACTGAGCTCCTTGCACTTCTTCCACTGGAGCACAAGGCACAGCCTCCTCACAAAGGGTCAAGATCCCTCATTAAGGACCCAAGCATATGCTCGCAACAGCAGTGATGTTTGACCTCACATCCCCCAAGAGCTTGAGCACCCTGGGCTGGAGCTCAGTATAACTTTATAGGAAAGCATTCCCAAACATTTTGTATCCAGCAGCATCTAGATATTCTGAGAATAAGCACTAGGAAATGCAATTTTGTGGGAACAGAAACCAAGCTTCCAAATGCCACTCCACCATGAGGATGTGGTACCCCCTAATTGCCATTACACAGAGAAAAAGACATGAAAAAGTAGAGTCACAACTCAAAAGCTTCCTCTGTGCTTAACCGGGGCAGTAGCATCCCCAAGCAGAAAGCCCATCCCCAAGTGGTATTTGTCCCATTTTATAAGATGTGGATTGGTGATCCCTAACACCAACGAAAATTCTGGCTCACGGCACCAAGGTCTAGGTTGATCAGAAGATATTTAGACCACAAAAGCTGTGCCAGTTGTCTAAACCACACAGCACCCCAGAGAGCACCATGTCTCTTGGATGACAGGCACCTGCAGAGCCATACCCCAGAGCCAAGAAACCCACAGCCTTCTAGTTGAGCCATCATTTAGGAAAGCGGGTCCTAGCTACAGCCCATATTTGCCCTTAGAGGAGCTCAAAGCATATTAAAGAGCAGAGCAAACAGGCCTGTGGTTGCATAAGACAGCTCAGCATTTTTTTTCAGCAGGAACTCAGGAAAGTTGCAGCAGTCCTATGCCAGAGCAGAAAGCTTTTTTTAAAATGCCTGTGCAGAAAGTCTCATTAAATAGAGAGACCAATGCTTAGTTGAAACAGAAATCCCTCTTATCTTCCTGCACAGAAAACCAGGCTTCTAAAGGAGATCCCAGAGGGCTCAAACAGTTTAGCCTCCTGAATTGTACTGCTCTTGCTAAGCAGAGACCTTATTTCCCAGCCTGAAAGATCAGGTTTTCCCCCAACACATGCCCTTCTTCCCCTGCTGCCGCTCTCCCATTATCAGCAACACATCCTCGCATTGCCAGATACGTGCAAGATTCACCCCAGCAAGGGACAAGTGCTGTAGCTGAAGGCCCAGAGAGCTCATTGAAGGCTTTGAAGCAAGCCTGACAGAGGGCAGGAACTGCAGCACCTCGCACATGCAGTGGGGAGGGCTCCCAACTCCCACCACCCTCTAAACTTAACAGAAGCAAGAGTTACTGCTTCACACAGAGAAAAGATGCTGATTTGCTGTTGTCTATGGCACCCCACCTCTAATCAGAAGAAAAATACCATCTGGCATGCCACCCCTGGAGGGCTGCCAATCTTTGCAGTAAAATATGAAGGCAAGAGAAGGTCAAGATAAAGGAAAGGGAGCAAAACAGGCAGAAAGATTAATCCCTGCCAGGTGGTACAGTCCAGGCACTGGAGTATAAAACTGGATGGATGAGCAAGCAGAGAAGAGTTTAAGTAGGAGAAAGAGCAAGAAGCAGAAGTGAAACAATCGTCTGCAAGAGAGTCATGGATGAGCTGAAGAGATAATAGATCTGAGCTGCAGATCAAAGCCAGAGTAGGATCCACTTCACTTAAATCTCTCTTGATGGGCATATGCCCAGGTGGAATTTGCATCACTGGGTGTCAATGGTCTAAAGACAGTCAGGGAGCAGAGACTCCAACACTGGCAGTGGACAAAAGCAGTTTAAGTAAAGGGAGGCCAGGTGGTGAGGCAAGGCTGCAGGAGCTGGTGATGGCACAGCAGCTTAGCAGGCAGCTTTGAGTTGGAAGACTATCTCAAAGGGGATGCATCCTTTGCCTCTCCCAGCAGTGTCACACAGGGAGCGTAAATAGGGCATCACTTGTTCTTGCAAGGTTTCAGCCAGTTGGACACTAAGGTAGCCATCTCATGCTGAACATCCTCCTGCATTGCATGTGGTAAGGATTTCAGCAGTTGGGTGTCAAGGACTCCCCAGCTGTCTGAACACATTCCCGTGAGTGTTACCTGGTACAGAGGCTCTGCACTGGATGCACACACCAGCAGTTACAGGTATGCAGAGCTGGACTCTACCGCAACAGTGATATCACTGCTACTCCCTCTCTCCAAGGGAAAACCCCCTCCTTTCCACCACAGCCACTTGAATTTCAGGCATCCTCCATGACACCGTTCATTGCTTGCTTCCTGTACCTCCTGGAAGGGGACAGGTTCTTCAACAACTTTATTAGGAACAATAACATATGCACATTGCTGCATGCCGAACAGACAAATTGGGGACTCTGTGTCAAGGCAAGTGGGCCACTCCACATGAGACTGCCTGCCTCTTAGCCTTGAGATCAGTGGTACCTTCTGACTCCAGGCGGTCCAGCCCATAGGTCACAGCTGTACTGATCCTCCTCACAGATGGAAGAGCTGTCCTCCTGACAGAAGATGCCATTGATGCTGGAGTTACCAGGACCACAGTACTGCTGGATGGCTCCTCTGTCTGTCCAGACTGGGTAGCAGACAACCCACCAGGAGCTGGAACAGCCTTCTCGCTGGTGACCAGGACCACATCTGTGAGATCTACAGAAGAGAGGAAGCATCAGCAGTTTGGCATAATATTAAAAACCCCACCATTTAAGTACAAACTCCTTAATGAAGACTTAACTCATAGTGGAAGAAGTTATTAAACTCTCGCCTCTTTCAAGAGGTCCAAGTGATTCTGCAGTAATGAAAGCTTCTCCTCCAGGACAGCCAGTACAGGAGGCTCCCTTTAATGACAACTCAGGTTTTACTTCCATTGCTTTAAGGAGTGCTGGTCACCACCCCATAGCAAGATCAGAGCACTGAGACATGGATTGAGATCTGAACCAAGTGACAGATCTAATTGTTTGTTGCAAAGATAAGTTAGTTGAATTTGTAATTAAATCCCAGAAGCAAATTAGTGGAAACTGCTGGAAAAGCCTTCTCTCCCCTACAACAGGGCCTTAATTTAAGAGATACAATGGAAACAGGTTTTCTTTTGATGTCCTGCAATATAGGAATTACCAGAAGACCTGCCCAGCAGCAGTTTCATTACAGTGGTCCCTACTACTACAGAAATACACTCAAGCTCAAAGTCAAAGCTTTGTGCCAAGGGAACCCTTACTACATTCCTGTCAAGAAGACAGGCTCCTACATGTACCTGCCAAGGTGACATTGAGCCTGTAGGCAGCAGCTAGATGAACACAACTGCTTAAAGCATTTCACCATGAGCTACATCAACCTGATAACTCACCATTCCTCAATGGAAGTGAGTATCGGTGCAGGCTTCCACACCCAAGGGCTTGCCAGACTCTTGCAAGAGGGTGTCTACTTCCCCCACCCACTGCTCTATGTTACCCCAATTAAACATTTTCATCCTTTGGACTGAGCATCAGCAATCTGTGACTACCTTTGGCTCCAGAAGTAAGAGCTCTCCTTCTATAAATAAAAACTGGCTTAAATGTCTAAGGTTAAAAGTCAGTTTGCTAGCAAAGATAGATGTGGGAGTTTGGTTTGGGGTGATCTTTTTAAACCTGTACTCCACTGCCATTTGTGGCTGAACATCCCCCTGCATATTTCAACACAGCGGATCTGGTAGCATGGGCAGAAAGCAGTGGCAGCCCAGGGCTAGAGGCAGCCTGCAGAAGGCTAAAAAAAGTCACTTTGAATATGAATGCTGTGTGTTGAGACTTCAGCATCCAAGCATTGATATTGGTTTCTGATGTACCATTGTATGTGGAAATGAACCCATAGTCCTTGAAGCAGAACCCTACCTTCCACATCTGGAGCGTTCACCATAGAGGAAGTACCAGTTGCCACCAGCATCTGGGTGGCACTAGGAGCAGTCGGCATCTGGGTGTCCTCCCCACTGTTTTCCTGGGGAAAGTTTGCAGCTTCTGTTCCCTGGGTAGCACTAGGCACCAGCGTCACAACTGACAGAGCAGCATCAGCCTCCTGGGCAATGGTTGTCACCTCCTGAGTAACATCTACAGCAAGAACACGCGTCAGTACCAACTCACAGGACTGCTGACAGCAACAGAGCAGACATTTGAAGGAATATAACTCCATGCATTAGCATTTCCAGAGCCACAGTGCAAGCAGCAGTCCAGCCAAGTATCATCAGGGCAGTGCAGCGTAAAGACAGATGTGAGAATATGCATTACAGGAACAAAAGCAGCAGAATTAGTCCTCATTTTCTTAATTGCCCCTTAGGGACACATGGGGCCACTGGGGAGCAATGCCAAGTGGGCACTGCAGGCCCGTGATGTGAAATACCATCTGAAGCACATGAGGCTGCCAGAGCAGTGCTTTTAGTGACCAGCTCTCATGGCTATCAGACTCCAGCTTTGTAGAAGGGTTTATTTTTGTTACACAAGTCTTATTGTTAGCATTGTTCCCCCAACATCTGGGACACAGCAGAGAGGGAACCTGCTGATAAGTCAAGTGCTTATAAGTTAATCTGGAAATTAATCAGTCAGGTTTCAGCACCAGCATGCTATTAGTTTTCCTTCTTTTACAGCAAAAGCGAGATCTTTTGGATGCAGTGAGGGGAAGTTGTCCTTTTGCCTCTGTAGCCTAAAAGGGAAGATTAAAGATGCCCAGCAATTAAAACAAAGTCCTAAACTCCAGCTCATGTTCCTCATCAGGTTAGGAACATGTCACTGCCCAACACTTGACCAGACTTTTTTTAGCATTCCCCCTCTATTTTAAACACTGAGAAGAAATGTTGTCATTAGGCTGATGTCATCTCTGCAGGAGTACAGTACAGGGTGACACCATCAGCTTGTGGCAGGCTGTCTACTAGGAATATTTCTGCCTGCTGGTAACAGAGGTGGCACAAACACTGGACAGCCAGAGCCTGGCCACAGCTTCACTCTAGGGTGGGGAGACACCATCAGAAACTTTTGTTAAAGAACAGCAGAGAGCTCTGGACAGATCTTTGATCCAAGCATCCTCATAAAGTCATGGAAGATGTCAGTTACTCACAGGCTACTCATACATCTCACCTATTCTTGGATTTAAAAAGCATTTACAGTCATCCATTGTCTCTATCTTCTGCACTGACTGCCAATGTCCATAGCTAACAGCTGAGAGTCAAGTGATCTCAGATGCTAACTAATTTAAACCCCTAGGAATTATTCCCCTCTCTGTTTTGCAGGGCTTCAGAGTGAGCTAGTGCAAGGACCACCTCTGAGTCCTTACACTTGCCATATCAAGTGGGACACTTGGGGAAGTGTTATCCTCCTTGAAATAAGGTGTTTAACCAGTGGGTCAGAGGCTGGGCTCCCTCCCTAGTCACAGTAGACACATACCAGAAGGTTATTCAAAGCAGACTTACACAGCTCTGGTCAAGGCAAGATGCCTACAATCAGAGTACAGCTGTCCCCCTCAACTGCTGTGAGCACCAAAACCGCAGTCCCTTCTTTGGTAGTACACCACACATGCAGAACATTAAAGTTGGGGGTTTTTTTGACTAGCACCAAGTCTCTGCTGATGAGACTCCAATTCTCTACAGAGACCTCCATACTCAAGCACACCTTTCAACCCCAGCTGCCACAACCTTTCCAGTCTCAGCTTTCCTGTTTGCTACCACAGCCACCCTCTCTCAGCTTGAGGAGCTGAAGAGGCAGCTCAGTATAGTTGCTTCACCTAACAGTCAGGACAGGGTACCCACCCAACAGACCAAGGCCTAGCTGTACACAGGGACATTGTGTTATCAGAACAGCCAAGGCTAGGCAGTACTTTATGGATCTGATTTACCTGTTTAGGCTATTATGCCTCCACAAAGGTCCGCAGTCTTTCCTGGTGGAAAGAGATACCCTACCTCTATTGCAGGTATCAAGACTGCACCTTTCTCCACTTTACCTCTCTGAAAGGAAGCACAGATTCCCAAGAGCATCCCTCCTAAACCTACACTTAGAGGCAAGTGTCTAACAAGCAAATTTTACCTTTCCATGAGCTTTCCAGAGTAGGAGCAAGATCTGACTGTGTATCTGTAACCACAGCAGCCTCCGGCTGTGATGGCAGGATGCTTTTCCCCTCCTCTGCTGTGACTGCATTTGTGTTTTCCAGCGAGTTGAGATCAGTCACGTCTATATCCGTCAGGTTTGCAGTGTGGAGAGCATCACTGCTGCCTGTGGAAGTGGCCAGCAACTCCTCCCCTTGCACTAGCGCTGTGCAGTTGGTCTCCTTGACAAGCTCAGGAGTTGGTGGAGGAGACACTGGGGATGGCAGCACTCTTGCTGCATCCTCTTCCTCCCCCACACCTCCCTGTGGGGTCTGGGATGGTTGTGTGGCCCCCAGGCCCTCTGTCACCTCCTCATGAGACATGCTTCCCCCTTGACTTATATCTCCCAGTTTTGTGTCATCCCAGTCAGGTGGCACAGTGTCCATATGGTGGATGGTGACAGTGCCAGCTGTGGTGGGCAGCTCTCCTCGCCTGTCACCTGTCCCTGCTTCCAGGTGGAGAGAGGCCTCAGTAACCACAAGAGGATGTTTTGCAGCCACAGATGCTCGTACAGCCAGGGATTTCAGAGGGCTCCCTGTGCGGGCTCTCTGCATTCCCACCTCAGAGGTCGTGCCATGAGCCCGGGGAATCAGGATGACAGGGTGGTCGCTTGCTGTTTCCCAGTTGGGGGAGCTGGGGTACAATGTGGGTTGGGATGCAGCCAAGGGGTGTGAGTTGCTCTCTGTCTCCTCCACAGCTGTCCCAGAAAGAGGGTTTACTGAGAAGCTGGTAGAGCTGTGCTCCATTTCAACACCACCCTCTGTGGTGGTCTCACTAATGGGGCCACCAACAGACTCCTCCTGGACAGCAGGGTTCAGCGTGGTCACAGCTGTGGTCAGCATGGCCTTGAACACATCATCCTCATCCAGCTCCGACTTTGTGGGACCAAGCTCCTCCTCATCTATGGCAGCCACTGCCACAGCAGAGGTGTGAGCACCCAGGCCTTGGCTGCCTGCGATGATGTGGCTCAGGCTTACAGGTAGCGTTTCTCCTTCTGCAGTGAAAGCTTCATTTATGGGCATCCCAGATGGCTTTGCTAACACTCCACATGGCTCTTCAGAGACAGCCTGCTCAGAAGGGCCCAGGTTATTTTTTAAGTTCTGCATGGTTGTCCTGGCATCTTCCAACCCATTTCCTGCCCAGGGCCCATGCTGGACCTTTGTCATGTCCCTCTCCTCCAGTGGCTGAGATACAAGGCATGGTGGACTGGAGGACAAGAGCAGGATGCTGTAGGTGACCACGTAGATGTTAAATCCTATTGATCTACTCATAGCTGAGAAGAGGTGTGCCCTGAAGCCTGCAAGGCTGACAAGTCCAGAATGCAAGACCTAGAAAGGGAAAAAGAACCAAGATTACACACACCCATAACCACCTACTAACCCAGGGCCTTGAGTAACTGAGTGACAAGTTCCAAGCACACCAGCCTACGGCCAGTTCCGAGCAGACCCCTCCTACACATCCCAAGCGATGGATCCCTCCATCTGCTTTACTGTTCCTAGCCTACCCAATCTGAAGTCTCATGCCAGACAAAACCAAATCTTGGTCTGAAGCCCAAGACAGACCTCACCAAGTGCTTGCCCCTGCGATAGAGCAGAGATCAGACTTGCAAGCATACAATGAGGATCAATTTGTTTGTCCTTCATCAAGTCCAGGATTGATGCTTGTCAGTGCCAACCAGACTGAAGTCTTCAGACCTGTTATGGCAAGCCCTCTTCTGTGCATTGACACAGAAGAAAACCAAGGAACTTGGAGAACAAGGTGGGTCTATAGGGTGCAACACAGGACCAGAGCCTAAACAGGAGGCTTTAGGGCTGCATTAGGGTCACGTCCTGTCCCATATAAGCTCCCTGGCCCCATGGAGAAAGGCTACAGCCCAGACAGCAGCACTGCTGCATTAGCACAGTGTTTATGCTGCACTGCACCATGGAGGCACTTCCAGAAAGTTTCACTGTGTGCTTTGAGAGTCTCCAAGCAAGTGCTGAACCAGTAGCCCAGCAGCGATCCAGCCAGCTGACAGCCTGCTCTTGGCAGGCTCTGCTGCCTCCACTAACAGAGCTCAGGCTGCTGGACAGATGGAAGTCCTCACAGCAGCAGCCTGCTCCTAGCCACCTCCTTTTTGGCAGGTGCCTCTCAGTCCTGGGCTTGCTGCACCACCACTCAAAAGCAGAAGTCCATCCCATCCAAGGTCCCACTCCCCACACCCAGGGCAGCTGGTCACACAAGTCTCATGCAGACAGCAAACAGCCCTCTCTCACACAGCAGATCTGGTAAGGTCCTCCCTTCCAGTTCCAGGAGGCAGCTCATCAGTGGCACAGTCAAGCCCTACTGCAAGAAGCCTCCACCCATCAACAGCTTCACTTGCTTTGGCTGGTATGTTCTCAGTTTCACAAGTGAGCTGTTCTTACCTTCAGGCCACAGGACTAATGAATAACAGTAAGGAAAGAGGTTGGGGTTGTCAGAACCACCCCTCAGTCTTCAGAGAAGATAGATAACCCTCTGCAGTCTTGCTCATGGGCACCAGGATGAGTCCCCCAGCTGGGTAGACTCCTCATTTCCCCACTCAACCAGCTTGTAGATAAATATTACTTGCATTTGTACACACACAGCGCAGCAGCAAGCTGCCTAGCACTGCTTTGTTACACAAGGGCATATCACCCCATGCCTTCTCATGCACCCAAGTGATGCTGTGCAAGAGGTAACCGCTGTTGTGGGGAGAGGGATCTGAGTAACACCACACTCGTGCTAGTCCATCTAACTCAAAGGCCCTCTGTGTCCTGCTGCTCATGTGCATTTGTCTCCTTTTGGAAAGCATCACTGTGTGCATCCCAGCAGCTAAAGACAACCAAGACATCAGAAAGTTTAGATTACATCTGGTCTGGTCACACAGCTATCTGTATTTCCATCATAAAACATACTAATTATTCCACACAGGAGAGACTCATCTAGCTGAAGACCCTTATGATCTGCAGGGCCATCTGTAGCATAGAAAACAATCTCAGCATTACCAGCTTAGGAAGACACAGGTCAGAGTCAACTACTGCAGGCTCCATTATCTGGTTAAGCCTTCAGGGCATGCAGAGTCACTTTTTCCACTCTCTGCAGCCCTGGCCCTCAGCAGTTTGAGCTGCTGCAATAATTCCCTGTTGCAGGCCACGCAAGCACCAGGTGCTCAGGGACAAACAAGCTGCCAAGAAGCTGTTCACCAGCAACAGCATAGATACCTTCCACTTTATTTTTAGCACCTCCTCTCTCTGGAGGATGGGTGGCCACCCATCTATCTCCTCTACCCTCCCTGCCAAAAAAGTAATTGAAAACTGACAGTACTGAGCTATTCTTCCAGCCTAATCCTTTATGCACTTTTGTAATTAAAAAAGCACTAAGAGTATATTACACAAGTTAAATTGATAGTGCCCGATGACAGGCATCTGCCTTGCCACACTGATGAATATAAATTATGTTCACCTCATACCCCTTTCGCAAGTGCCAGTTAAGACAAGACACATTGAAACATCAAGAGGTTGTTTGTTTTATTTTTTTAAATAAAGAACAATTTGGACCTAAATATAGTTTCTCTAGAACTCAGGAGTCTTTTCAGGCTACGCAAGTAGCTTCAGCAGTGGTTAAACCTAAATAGAACTCCAGCTGCACTTGAAAGACAGCCATAGCATTTCTTACAGTCATATACATTATGCATATACATTTGTAGGTTCCTTGCTCTAGGTTCTCAGATAGCCCAATACATTCAGGAGGTGGTTAGCAGAAGTACTGAAACAATCTCTTCACAACAAGCTTACTCCATCTTTACCAGTACCAGGAGTGTCAGTGAGTAAGACAGAAAGCTGCTCTCTACAAAGCTGGCTTTTAGAGATCCATTAATTAAAAAAAGTATTAAGAGCCTTCCTTCCTTCTAGCTAGCAGAAAACATGGGCAGTCAGTACTAGCCTGGTGAAAGGGTTCCTGGGGTACTCTGGGCAGCCTCATACTGTTTCCCCCAGTCCAAAAAGCACTGTTGGCCATAGTCCTACATTTGTAAAGGGTGAAAATAATGTTGGAGAGTTATTTGCTCAGGAAATCCACAACAACTAGATCTAAGCTAACCTAGACCTCTACATTCAATGAAAGCTGGAGATCGGGGCATGGAGCTTGCTGCAGGATAATGGCACAAGCGCACACTTTAAAGAAGATTAGTCAGAGCTTAAGATCTACTTAGCTTTAGGAAGAGGCTGGATTAGACAAAGTATGAACAGCAGTGACCTGGCTATCTTAAGCCAAGTTCGACACCTTGCTGTAGCGCTTCCACTTCATGCAAAGGTGATACAGGTTTTAGCAGGTAGCTGGCTGCAGAGATGCATTGGGCTATACATTTATCATCCCATCCAGCTATTTTTATAGCCAGTCTGCTCTACAGCCTTAGCCAAGCAATAAAAGCAAGCTGGAGCATGCTGCTCTGACCAAGCATCTCCTCTGTAGTAAACTTAAGCTTTTTTGTTACTAGCTTGAAGCTGTAGAATTACTCAGTATTTCATGCCACAAGAACTCCTTGTCCCCAGATTTCACCTGGCATTCTCCAAGCCAAAGCCCTGGAGGACAGCTGCCAAGCACTGGCCAGGCTCTTGGTGGAAAACTAATCCTTCCTTCAAATAGGAAGCACACACAAAGGCTGAGAGACAACACCAGCTACTTCCCCTGCACATAATAACAAGTCCCAAGAGATGCAGTTCCCCTAGCCACAAAGGCAGCACGACTGCAGACAGTCAAGGTGCTTTATCTTTAGCATGGAAAAAGTTTTCTTTTAACACTTGGTAGGCTGGAAAGCAGCCTAAAGGACTGCTAAGCTAAAAACAGGTGCCAAAACTGGCCATCTCCAGGAGCTGCCCATCAGAATAAGAACCATCTACTACTGTGGGCAAGTCACCAAGTTGAGGGATGATAAACACAAATTGATTACCAGCTGAAGCAGTCTTGCAGACTCAGTTGGATCTTCCTGAAGCAGTCTGCTTCCTTGCTCCACACAATTAGCACCAGCAATAGCTATTAAACCATTAACTCCCTCTGGGAATTTTAGTGACCTGTTTGAAGAGTGAGCTCTTGGAAGGACTGACAACAGCCAGCTCAGAACAAAGCCCAGCCTGTAATGGTCACTCCAACAGGGCAGGCTTGAATGGGACAAGCACAGAGCAGGCCAGGCTTCTCTCATTCAATAGCTGTTCCTTACATGGACCAGTAGTTCGTGGACACATGCTGCAAAGAATTAAACTCTCTTCTCTGTTATATGCAGCTGCTCCCTAGGCTGGCTTTTTAGAGTTCCACCCAGCCAGTTTCCTTAGAGAAAACTCTCAAGAAAACCATTTGGTGTTATTTTCTGCCTTTGGCAAGTTCTGGTTATGTTTTTCCCAAATTGTTGAAACAGCAAGGGGTGAAAAAAAAAGCATTGAGCTTTTAACTCACTTGAATTAATAACCCTGTTCTAACAAACCCTCTCCCAGAGAAGACACTTGTACTCCGAAGCTGAAGTGGCAGCATGCATCATATAGCAGAGAGCACAGGAGATTAACAGGTCAGCTTCAGACAAATCACTGTCTAGCCTTTGCAGAACAGAGGTTTTTTGCACCTCCAAGTATAAATTTGACTGTGCCAGCTTCAGCTGAACAGTCCTGGATGTGCTCAGCTCCACAATTCATCCGCTGATTGATAAGGGAAATAGACAAAAGCACTGCAAGTCTTTTAATGTGAAGATTTAGCCAAAACATACAGGTCAAGCAACTGCCACCAATCAAATGCTATGTTACCAGAGTGCTAATGTATGCTACCCAAGCCTTATTACTCATGCTGAATACAAAAGCCAGCAGATAATACACTGCAGAGCTCCATCTCCTACTTTTGCACACAGGCTGAGAAAAACGGTTTTGTTTCATCTTACATTATGTCCTTGCCCAGTTCAGCCAAGTAAATCGTACAGCTGACGCTCTTACAGCACATACTTCAGATAAACAGACCTCAGCCAGTCAAGCTATCTCCAGCAGCTCACAGTGAAATCCCAACAGTGACACAACTCTACACCAGCCACCAATACAGCCCAAGTCGGATGAGAAAAACTATGTAGACACAACCGCACATCAGAGGGGCGCATCTTCTTCTACCTTTGAGGATGGATCCTTACAAGGAAACAAATGAGATATTAATATTCTGTAAGGACAGCCTCCTACCAGTCCTAGTGAGGCACCTTAATACATAATACATCACCTCCACTTCCAGCATTGGTGTTGTTCCAGCAGTAGTTCTTTGAGAAGCAAGAGACATGACATGTTTTAGGCATTATTCCCCCCAACCACTAAGCAATCGCTTCCTTTGTTCGGAACACCACAGACCACCTATGGAAATCCCTACTCAGATTTGCAAATAAAAGCTGCATAGTTCTTTGCGGCTTCTGAAGCATGCCAGGTCCCCAGCACCACAGAAGTCAGGGGTTCACCAAATTCCTGAGGGATTAAAAAAAGACTGGGAGGAGAGGGGTTTAAAAATGAGGCCAAAGTGTGCAGCAGTTTTCAAACACCAGAAGGATGGAAACGCTGCTCTCCAGACTGACTAGGAGCCACAGAGGCAGCGTTCACATCCCAATCGGAAAGAAACACTCAGAGATTTCAGCGCCTCACCTAACAGACAGCAACACCACGCAGCAAATCTCCTGGAGGATCATGAATCTCCGCAGGTGAAGGTTTAAGATCAGATTAAATACACCTTGTCAGGCCCTTTTAGCTTGGGTAGCACCTGCTTGCTGTTGGCCAGGGAATGGCATTAGTGGTGGCTCAAGGCTTGACTATCTGTGCTTGCGGGGCACAGATCCATCCCCCTGTCCTCTTTAGTCGTATTTACAGGTGAGCTCAAAGACCCAAAAATGCATCCTTTCCCCTACAGCCGCCCACCACAC
>NW_009604337.1:0-1696 GCF_000690535.1 Cariama cristata | reverse complement strand
AACTAGCTTTACCTAATTCCCAAGACCATATTGTTTCAATGACCAGTAGTTGGTCATTGGTGAACTAGCTTTACCTAATTCCCAAGACCATATTGTTTCAATGACCAGTAGTTGGTCATTGGTGAGCTGTCTGTAGCCATGGGCCTTTGATATCCTCCTACATGCACAGCTGCAAAGCCTTTGCTATCGTCCAATGCCTGTAACTCTTCTGTAACGCATTCTTATTCCAGTGTTACAGGCAGTTCACTCTACACTGAATAACTAACAACCTGTTAGTAGAATTAAGAAATAATAATAACAGTAGAACTTACACTACACAGCTGTACACAGCTAAGCAAAAGCTACACCAAATTAGACAATAGTAATCCGAGTGTTAAGCAATTCCTGTTTCAACTAAACAAGCTGAAAGAATGCACCAAGTAAGTGACATAAGTCAAGAGAAAGTGTTGACAAACCCCAAGGATTGTGTTTTTAGCTTAGCACAAAGCCTGTGACCTGTTACCACCATGACAAAGTCATATCCACTACGCTACATAGCTTTACCCTCTACAGCTTCACAGGAAACACCAGCTCCCTTAAATCTTGATGCAAGATGCAGTACTTATTTTTCTGAGCTAGATAGAGAAATGATATTAAAATCCAGTCCATGACTGGCAGTCCTTAAGTAAGAAAAACAGTTTACAGGACGAAAACATTTTTTCCTCTCCATTTCATAGAAAAAAATTTGTAATGAGTCAGCCTTGCTTTGGATTTCTCTTGACCTGTCATGAAGCAAATGACAAAAGTACAAATACAGGTAGAAAGTGGAAAGTCACTTGTGTATTCAGGACTTCATTACACCAAATGAGTCAGATTTATGAGTACTCAGTTATTAGAAATACCTCTCCAACTGCTAGGGGGAAATATGTATCTTAATTAAGGGGAAAGTTTCTTCCCAAATTTTGATTACATTCAAATTCATGAGTAAATATATGGAACACATTTTTCCTACATGCACTGAGCATCAGATAAATCTGTGCTTACATGTCTAAATCACCAAGAGGATAGTCAATATTCATTATCATTCAATATATATTTTTATATTAGCTATTCAGTTGGGAAACAAAACATTTGTAACAGTATGACTCAAAAACTGATTCAAACAAATGAAGTGGCTCTCCATATTGTGGAAAGATTTGTATATGAGAAGAATGATGCTCTCTCCTATTTTATGTAATATTGAATTAAAAGTATGAAAAATATATCAAATTAATAGCCCTGATGACTCGTTATCTGCTTTCCACAGATACAAAATAATCCCTAAAAGGACCTGCACTACCTACGTGCCTCAAAATCCAAGCCTACATGGATCAGCTATAGGAACAAGAATATTTAGTCTGCAGTACCACTACAGTCAACAGAAGTCCTTTCACTGATGAAAATGAGCAGAGGTCTTGCCCTCCATCATAATTCTCTCTGGTGATTCCACCATGCGGACTGTCAACAGTGCCAGATGCAGTGGCAAAAAAAATGCAGTCTCAATATGAGGAAGGGATGCATCATTTCTATCCTAATTTACAGTCAGTTCTGTAGCATTTTGTGCCCTCTTAAACTAAATGCGGACCATTCATGACAAACTCTTAAGTACTTTAATACTGAATGCCCAGTCACAAGAAACGCAAGATTATTCTGCCATGGTGAGATGCCTTTTATTCCT
>NW_009604336.1:63874-96768 GCF_000690535.1 Cariama cristata | reverse complement strand
CCCCCGTGAGCAATCGCTCTCCTCGGGCATCCGCGTGCCCAGAGATGCTGTCCCTGTGGCCTGGCTGCCCCTGGCGCTGCTGAAGGAGAAGCTGTCGTTGAAGGGTATTTTTAACATCACCTTGGTAAAACGTAAAGGCTAAAAATCTCTTGGCAGACAGAGAGCTATTCTTCTCTTTCTGATGAAAAAACTATTTCCTTGTACATCTGGTTCATATTTTTCTTTAGGTTTCTGCCAGAAACAATTCTGAAAACAAAACGCAGAGCCGAGCGGAGCAAATGTATACATTCCTGAAGGATTCCTTCACCACTCCTCTCCAACCCAAACCCACCAGTCCTCCTTACAAACCTTCTTTTTTTTTTCTTTTTCATTTTTCATTTCTTTTTAATTAGTTTTCTTTTCGAAATGTGAAAACATATGGCCTGATTAGCTCTGGAACACTGCTGCCTGCATTGTATAAAATGATCTACATTTAGAAAATAATTACAGCGAATAGGACGGGAAAAATACTCCATCACAGAAAATGTGGGTTTGTTTTTTTTTCCCCCCCCCCCTAATTGTTTAAGCCTATTATCTCTCCAGTCAGATTTGTCTGGAAAGCCTTATTAATGACTGTGTGACACGAGCCTCGCACTGGGGCCTTGAGGCTCAGAGACGTTGCATTTTTCTTTGAAACTCAGGTTTTGGACTAGAAAAGGGGAAGCGGCAGCGAGTGGTGTTTGAGGCCGCGTTCGGCTGCACGCATCCTGCTTTGGTCCGCTGCCGCTGAACAT
Source organism: Cariama cristata (assembly GCF_000690535.1). Taxonomy (NCBI): domain Eukaryota; kingdom Metazoa; phylum Chordata; class Aves; order Cariamiformes; family Cariamidae; genus Cariama; species Cariama cristata. Next base: position 95,995 of record NW_009604336.1, on the reverse strand, counting down.
ATGTGGGCAAATAGCCAGGGTGGCTTTGCTTTTGTAAAGCTTGGTGGGTAGGGCTGTGGAAAAAGAAGAAAAAAAAAAAAAAGACAAGGGAGAGTGATATCCCAGTCCTTGTCTACCTAAGCCCCAGTAATTGGGAGGGAGGGGATGGGAAGGTCACGGGTGGGTGCACCCGAAGGCTGCCGGTACCACCTGTGAGATGGATGGCACCCGCAGGGTTGTCATAGCACCAAACTCCTGCTCCTCTCTCTGCTGCTGAGGAAGCGCGGCAGCTAAAAGCCATTGGCTTTACCTAATTGGGAACAGAGATAATACATTAAGAAAGAAATGTGTAGCCCCAAATTATTTATATTCCTAGTGGGAGTAGTGCAGTTGTTGCTTGACAGTCAGCCTCTGCTCCCTCACCAAGGTATCCAAGTGATGCCTGAGCTGGAAGACCAGGCATTTTGCAGGCAACGCTATGGAAATGTTTGCAAATGTTTTATTGAGAGGTTTGTGTTGTTGCTTTTTTATTCTCTATGCGGAGAAAAGAAAAAAAAATCAGAGTTGGGAATAGGACACCCCCCCACCTCCTCCACAAATATCTCTAGGCTTTTAATTTCTAACTTAGTGAGGCTGTGGTTTCAGGTGAGGATGGAAGAGGGTGAGCGGTGGTGGCTGGGAGATGACCCGCAAACCACCGGGTATGTCTTGACTCGCTTTGTAACCTGATGTAGATGTCTAGTGAAATGCCTGTGCCAGTGCAGGGGGTCCCTGTTTGCAGCAGAAACGGGGGGGCTCTGGCTCCGAAGAGGAGGGCACCTCTGCTCGGCTGCTGCGTAAGCTGCCGTGCGGGGCGGCGAGAGGAGGGATGCGGTTCCTGGCAGGGTTATGAACCAGAGCCTGCTGTCTTCCCTGCAGAGAGTTGCTTGCTTTCACTCCAATAATTGCTGCTTGCTTGGAAATGCTCCTGCTAAAAGACCGAAATGACTGATTACAAAAATTGGAAAGGATTAAAATCTCTAAAACAACGCAAAGGGAAGAAAATAGATGAGCTAGCAAGGGAATGGGCTTATCACTTCTTGAGCAAACAAACAAGTGAAAGCTAATTTTCTGAGCCAGCAAATGAATGATTAATGAACCAACCCACGATTAACCCTTCATCACAAGCTCACCTACTCCGAGTAACTCCTTTGCGTGGCTATTGCTCTGTTTCACAGTGGAATAAAGACACAGTTTGATGGTCATAAATCTGCTGCTCAGGTTGGATTTCAAAGGGCTTTGACATAGCAGGTATATCTGGGGAAGGAAGAAAACACAGTTTAAAGATGTTCCAGATGTGCAGCGTTTGAGATTTGTTTCAAGAGCCACCCGTTTGTGTATCTCTTCCAGCATGGCAATAAACTAACCTCCTTGACATAGGCACAACATATTTTAAAATATGAACTTGTCTTTTTACTGCGTTTTGTTAAATGATTAATTTGCCTTATATTAACTTAAAATGAGCTCATTAAAAGATTTCTTTTTTCTTTGAAAGCACTGCTCATTATACTATCATTTTAAGTAATTAAATCAGAATAAATGGCTCTGTGAAGCTATTTTAATGTAACATCTAATTATATCTGACCTAGACACTGAACTATAATCATTAACTACATGAACTGTGTAATGTGCTGCAGGCTCTTTAATAATTTATACAGGCTGAATTCAGCTGCGTGGAGCTGTAAGCTGAAGCCCTTGGATGCCATGCACCTGTAGTGGGTGTGGGACAGCTGATGGGAGTTTGCTCGTTGGGTTATTTCCAGCCTTGCCTCGGCCCCAGGGGGGTTTCTTGAGGAGCTGTGCTGGCCACAGGCTGGGTTTGACCTGGCTGGGGTTGCTTCTTCTTTGTTGTGTGCACCACGACTGAACACGTGTGTCTTGGGCATGTGTGTGGTTGGATGGTTGTTTTTTTTCTGCAGGATGCTCTAGTCAAGGTAATGTATTTATACCATATGTATTTAAACTGTGTTAGACTAACTTAGAGGTTTTCATGCGAGTGGCCAGACTCAGTCACAAGAAGCTTTGGGTTTTGCGGTGTTAAATTGTATGCTTGCTGTTTGGCTCCTACGGAAGATCAATGTGTGCTTCCATTTTAAACAAATTTTTCTGATCTAGTTGTGTATAGCTTCCAGGCTCACGTTCCCTGAAAGACTCAGGCAAGTTAGATTTATTCCTGAAAATAAGTTTGTTTGGGGAAGGAAAAATTGCCTTCCGGGAGGTTGAACCTTTCCCTAACCCAAACGAGAAAGAGAGGGGCTGGATGCTGCCATTGCAATAGATGGTCCATCCATCTCCGGTGCGAGGTTGACGGGCTGGATGCCTTGTGGCCAGGGAACAGACGTACCAGGTTGTAGCAAATCCCAAAATTGCCGGTGCCACCTATTGGTGGGAAATTGCAGATTATAACGTCATTAATGTGTATTGTTATGCCCTCTGCTTATCATTCCCCAGCTGACAGGTGGGTCAAACCAGTTCTACTGTTAGTTTCAATATCGGTTACCATTGGCAAACATTGTTTGCATTCCTTGTGTATCTTGGGCGTGATTCGCAAACAAGCGGGTTTGCTGCAGGCCGGTGGACACGTGTAACCCCGGGGATGCGTGTGTGGAGAGGGCAGGTAGGCACACCTGCTCCCTGAGAGCAGGGGAGGGCAGATCTAAAAACCAGGCTTGTGTAAATGATGCTACTGAATGTGTCGATAAAGCCACTCGGCTTAGGATAAATGTTGGGTATTCCTGTAGCCGCTGCCCATGGCCGCGGTCGGGATGCGGAGGTGTGGTGCAGAACTTCTGGGTGGTGATGCGGTGCTGCTTTGGGGGTCTCCTTGCTCCAGCTGGAGCCCCACACTCTGGGCACGGAGATGGAGAGTTTCGGCAAGCAAAGCAGACGTGGGTACGGATGCAAAGGTTTTGCTGCGTAGCCTTTGCTATGTGGATTTTTCCAGCCTCAGGGGATTTTCCAGCCTGGTGAGGGAGAGCTGAATCCCTGCCTAGCACCCTGCTTCCTGCTGCCTTGTTGCAGGAGACCTTTAGCCAAGCCCTGAGAGGCAACAAAAAGCACTGCTGGCCTCCTGCCTGGTATGCTTAAGCGGTTTTATAGCTGTCATATAGAACAGCCCTATATTAGCATCAGGTTTAATACTCCCAGGAAACATCCAGCCACAGTACTGACATCACGGACCAAAGGCTCCAAAGGTTCACTTGCTTAAATGGCTATTTGTAATAGAGTCTTTTAATAAAATCTCATTAAAGAAGGGCTCCTGCCCAAGCCCGGTTCCTGAGATTGCTGGAACAGAGCACCAAAGGCCAATTCCGTGAGCCGCTTCAAGAGGTACGGGGGGAGTAAACGGGCCCCTGCGAGGACCCGGTTAGGGCTGGAGAGAGGTGCCTGGCACTTGTCCGTGCTGCCTTTGTCCAGACCCAGAGGAGTAAAAGGGTTTTGTAGAAAGCAGAGCAGAGGATGAGCAGCGTAGAGGGAAAGGGTGAGAGATGCTCCCAGCTATTGCACAGGGACCACCCTGGACGGGAAGGACAGGTGGGAGACAAGGAGGGCTCAGACGCCACTCCGGTTTTCCTTCCCCACCACAAGCTCCTAAATGTTGATCGCTTCAGCCCCTAAGCAAGGGGCAGAGGATGCAGTTGCTCCTGAGTTGAGACGCTGGCAGGCTGGTGCTCACAGGGCTCTCTTTACATTTTCTGTCATAATTTGGCTGAATCATTTTTTACTGTGTGCTTGAAAAATAATCTGAATTCCGGGGAAGAGTTTTCTAAACGCTTGCCTCCTCTGTAATTTTTCTGTCATGCCATGGAGAGGAGCTGCTTGAAAGACTTCAGCGAAGAAATTACTCTCTACTTCAATCCTAGGGGTTCTTTGTTGTTTTTTTTTTAAATACCTAAAAAATTACTCTTTGATGTGAAAATTATATGCACTTAGAGATATGCTAATATGAAAATGATTGGAGAAATGTTGAACATGGAGAACAGCTCATTTCCAGGCACTCTTCTTCACCACCTGCATCTCCGACAACTTCAGTCCCATCTTTCCATACGTAGCTGTCCGTCTAGAGCCATGCTATTTACGTTGTAAAAGCTACTCCTCTTTTAAAAGGGTTCAAAAGTAGATTCTTTGTGTCCGTATTGGGGAATTTTTTTTTCTTTCTTTTTCAAGGGATAGGTTTTTATGCCCATTCTGTGGTTTTGTCAGAAAGATAGTGGTGAGGTTCCTGCTCAGGAGATGCTTAAGGACCAGCAGTTCATTCCCAAACTGGACTTGAGCTGTGCACCCATCCCAAAGCCATCACCGATTGAGAAGCTAAAGCTTCTCACCAGATCGTCCTGATCCGTAGTGCTAGAAGTGGTCCCCAGCCCCCCTGCTTTAGGTTTTGCACAGATTAAAAACTTGCTGCTGACTGAATGAAACCGGCGTGTGATGGCCACTGATTTTGAGGGGATACAGCATGTTCTCATGTCTGTCTGCTTTCAGAGATATTTTGCCTGTAGTTCTTTACGTATGCAAAATGAGATAAGCTGGGGGAAAAAAGGATGGTTGTAGAGTAGCAGCTAGGATTGTATCTTCATGTTTTCTTTCCTTGCTGTCTTCAAAAGCAAAATTTGGAGTCAACAAAGGCAGAGCTGGTATCATCACAGCTAAGGATGATTTTGTTTATAGCGGATGCCCTGTTGCGTGCCCGGTGTGCTGGCAGAGATAGGAAGAGCTCTTGGAGAAAGCCTGAAAAGCAGGAGATCTGTTTTGTCTGTGAAATGGGATGATGGCTACCAGGTGCTGAGGCTTAATGCACCTCCGCTGTAATACTCTGCTCCTTTAGTGTCCCGTTTGCTCGCGGTTAGCTCCTCGCGACTGCGGTCCTGCTGGCGTTGCGGGCTGAGGTCGGGGCGGCAGCTCCTCATGCCGTGGGGTGCTGCTCGGTGTCATTAACAAAGAAATTGGAGCAACTGTATTTTCTGTTCAGAGACCAACAAGGTGACAAACTTGAAACTTCCAGCGAGCAGCTTCTGCCTGTGCTTGCAATCTGAAACGGGCAGGGAAGGCATCCTTTCAGTGATTAGCTTTAATTCCCCCGCTGGGGAATAGCCTGACTGACTTTATTAGTGGTTTTCCAGGTGGCATTCTTGGCAGATAATGCAGCTTCGAGCCGTTAGTGTAAGGCAGAGGCTGGTGCCGCAGCCTTAGCTTGTGTTGCCATCCCGAGGTGTGCTTTCCCGGAGTGCCTCTTTCCCGGCTCATCCCACGGGGAGCCCTCCCGCATCTCGGTGTCTTCCTGAGGTGCCCTTCCCATGTGTGGGTGGTGACCAGTAGCCTCCAGCACGTCCCAGTATCCTGGAAATCCTTGTCCCTCTGTTGTCCTTCCCCTGCTGTTGGGGTCTGGGGGAAGGGCGAAATGCTCTTCTTGTGTCTTCCTTTTCCTGCTTGTTTCTCCAAATGGCCATCTGTTGAACCACAGGTGGTCATGCTGGGGAAAAAACCCTCAAAACCAGCCCGATATATTGAGCTTCCAACTGTTTTACAGGGCTGCTCCAAATCCATTGGTTGCATTAATCGATTAAAACAACTTTGATTTCAAGGGTCCCCAGAGTTTACACCCAAATTCCACCAAAACTTGTAAATCCCACATCATATCTGTTGCCTTTACTCATGTGTTATTTGGTTTCAGATTTTTTTTTCTAATTGAGAGAGGCATTAAAAATATCCATAAAATTAAAAATATACTTTTCAAGAGATGTAGTACATATGGCACCTAAGAAAGTCTGAACATAAGACCCAGGCATGCACATGGACCCATCACACCTGGATGGAAAGCTGCTGTCGAGCTCTGTAGGATTGGTGACTGATGCTCAGAGTTGCACTACACAATCATCCGAGTCCAGCAAAAGCTGAAATCCAGTATTTTGGGGTGGAGACACTCTTTGTGCCTGGTTTCCATTGGAAACTTGCTCTGTGCTCATTTTGTTTCTGGAAGAAGCACAGTGGACTCTCTGTTTGCTTGAGCCTTGGTCCTGCGGTACCGTTCAGATCCTTAGCCTGCAGCCTGGGTTTTGGTTTGCATCAGTGTTGAAAAGATCATTTAATCTAAAACTTGCATGCAAATTTAAGGGCTTGGGTATAGGCAAAAATTTTCTGCTTTTGGTCCTAAAATCAAATTGCTTGGAGGCACATGGGGAACTTTTTAACCTTGCCGATGGGCAGAGGTGAAATTTCCCTGTAGCCAGGCCAGCTTTGAATGGGCTGGGCTTATTTGGGGGGTAAATAACATCTTAGTGCAAGGTACTGAAGAAACAAGCCCTGTTTACGAAGCATTATATTAAACAAATGAGCTGCAACAAGCTCTGACTTTCTCATAGATGTGCCAAACTGAGGCATGGTTGCATGAGTGCTTTTGAAAGTTTAGTGTTAGCTGTTGTGTGTAAGCAGTTTTGATCCTAGGATGCCTGCGTTTTGCCTGGGAATGGAGATATTCTGGCTCTAGGGAGGCTGTTAGAGGAAAAAAATCTTAAATGTTGAAGATGTGTGTGTTGCGAGTCTATTAAAAACTGTAGGTACTTAGAGCCTGGTAGCTGTGCAGCAATGAATCAAAATAAATAAATGCAAATGTCCAGGAGAACAAAAGGAACATTAAACAGATAATACCGTCTTTGCTGGGAAACAGCAAAGTTTCAGAGTCTATAAATAAAACCTCCTAATCTAATAAATGTTCTGGAGATAACTGGAAAAAATACTGAAATGGTCACTTGGTTGTAAGGGAGCATATTTCACTTTTGCCTAGCAAAAGGACTTGAAGCCTCTGCAGCCGAGTTGATTCATGGCCCTTTGTAACGTCCCGGTTATCCCCAATCGCAGCAGGTTTCATGCAGCAAGTACTACAGTATGTCAATGTCTAGTTAATATTTTAAGGAGAGCAGAGAACAACCCGTTTGCTCATGTTTTTATCTTTTTTCTTTCTTTTCTTTTTTTTTTTTCTCTTTCCCATTTTTTAGGAAAGGGGCTACCTGGAGAGAAATGACTGCTTGATGTGCTAGTCGCCCGAGAAGATGCAGCTCCCTTTGAACTCCCCAGGCAGAGGAGAAGAAGAGGGGAGGTGAGTCGCGAGTCGCGGGCGGCGAATGCGTGGTCGGAACGCGCGCCAGGATGGAGCAAACAATGTGAGGTCCCGTGGGGCTCCAGCTAAAACGCTGAGCCAAACTGGTGTAAACTGCCTGTGGTTTTGCTGCTTGGTAAGGTTCGGATCTATGCAGAAAAATCAGAAAGGTTTGGCTTGAGCATCTCTTTTACCTTGGGAGTTGCTTCTCGTCTTTCTACTTGTAACCACCGCTACCTGTATTCCTGTATTTCCCAAGACCCCAAGAATCCTCGCGGTGTGCTGGGACAGATGATAACAGCCCGTTTCCACCCGGGTTGTGCCGAGAGGGTCAGGTGTACTCTGCTCCCTTCGCAGTTCTCCTGTTGCTCAGCACCCTTGCTGTTCCCAACCGGCCACGTCCAATGCCGGCATCAGCCTGGACAAGGTGTGGAGCTCTGTCGGTGAGAAACATGGATAGTGCTCGTGTGCTTTTTCATCCAAAATCTGCCAGAAGCCCTGTGGGCTCGATGCTGGTGGGGAGGAAGGATGTGGGGGGGTGTTTGGTTTTGTTTGGGTTCTTTTCATGCTAGGCTGAAGGAAGGATGGCTAAATTCGGTGTATGGTCTGTGCCGTCATCCACAAGGATATCCTCTCAGTAATCCGTATCTATTCTGGCCCGAGTGTTTATCCAGGGAAGGATGGTTCCCGGTGTCTCTTTAGGAGGATGTGTTTGGGTTGTATAAAGAGCAGCATGCAGCGCACATCTAGCGCCTTCAGCCGTTATCGAATTTGCCATCGGTGTGCTATAAGGGCTGTACCTCCTGCCATGCTCCTTTCCAGACACAACTCACCTGAGAATGCACTTGGCTGACTGATTAGAGGAGGGAAAAAAAAAATCAGCAGAAAGGGATGCATGGTGTGTAGCAGGAACAAGGACACGGCGTTGTACCTACAGGTGTTTTCCTACCTCTTGCAGGGGGAAGGAGCCCTTTGGGGATGGAGAGAGGTGGCTGACAAGGGACTTGCTTGGCAGAGCTCTCCAGCTTGACGGGGACCGATGCCAGTCTGGGCTCTGCCACTTTACTGCGCACACCGCTGTGTTTCAAAGCTGTCTGTGTTTAACGTTCATGCTGTGCTCTCAAGTCAACCATGCCTGAACTGAAGATACTCCTTAGAAGTCTATATTAAGCAACGTTAAAAGCTGAAGCGGGCTGCTGGGCCATGTACTTTGACAGATTTTTCTGACCGTGCATAGCATAACGTACAGTAGGAAAAAAAGTCCCCGCTTGGATGATTTTTCCCCTTTCACTTGGAGCAATGGGGACGGTGTGGCTGAGACGAGCTCGTGCAGCCACCGACCTGCAACCGCTCGATGTGAATGCAAAAACTTCCATTAACCCCTCCTGATTGCCTTCTGTCAACAGAAGATGCGTGGCTCATGCCGTCCCTTATACCTGGCAGATCTAACTGGGGAACTTGGAGAAAGGTTATGGCTGGATAAAAAATTACAAGCTAGAGAGGTAAAGTTATAGATCCTTTTGTTCCTTGCAGCTAGATGATGATGATTATCTTATTTGTAGTGATTGAACTTATTTTGGTAGAAGTGGCACAAGCTTTTCCTACAGATTCTGCTTGTTTCTATGTCATAGTCAAGAGCATGACAACACATACCTGTGTAAATGCAATTTAACATTAGTTTAGAATATCATTGGTGACTTGGGTGTTTGGGTTTTTTTTTAAATAGACAGTGGAGGAAAGCCTTTTTTTCTTACAGAATTCAAACGCGTAAACAAAAGGATGTGATTTCAGAGCAGCGATGCTTTTTCAGGGCTGCTTGTTACTGTCAAATCTTGCTCGAGCATCGGTGGGGGGAGTTTGGGAGCTGGGTACCTGGAAAAGGCATTGGTGTGGGGACCAGCTGAGATAAGCGAGAAATCATGAGGTGTTGGTTTTGGCAGGGCTATCCTGTGCTCTGCAGGGCTTTTCAGAGCCTGTCTTTCCATTTTATTTTGGGGGGCCTGTCGCCGGGTGAATACCTTAAACCTGGCGACACCGTTTCAGATGCAGCCTGTTGTCAGGGCTACAAAGAGTCGCAGATGTGCGTGCGAGAAATTCTCAGTAAACAACCAGAGATTTTTAGGCGGAGGGTTTTGGGAGTGTCACATCCCGTTATTGTCACCTTCTGCCAGTGCGGTTGTGCAGATATCTCCCCGTCAGCTATTGCCGGCTGGAGCAGGGGTGATTTATGGTAAAGTGGATGACCGGCCAGCTGCCAGCCAGCTTCATGCGTGCTCGTCCGGGAAGGTGGGACTGCATTTCTGCATAGCGCCTGCCTCCGCAGCACTGGGATCGGCATCTGATGCAGATTTCGTGCCTGGTTGCAGCCCCTCATGTGCCACAATGGTGTCCTGAGGGCCCTGGTGAGAAGAAGCACTGGCCAGCATCACGGGTCCCTGTCCACGCGTGCAGCCACCTGTGGGCTCGGCAATATGGGCTACCTGACCTGATTTGATAATTTCTTAATTTTTTTTTTTTTTACCTCCTGACAAAGGTCCCCTTCCCACATCATTCTGAATCCCACGTTTAGCTCTTTGCTTTCTCAGCCTTTCAGGGTAGAAGTGGTAACATCTGCTAAAGCACCAAAGGGGTTATAGCACTTGTAGGAGATCATCAAGAAGAAGTTGAAACTTGGGGTCTACTGAGTAGGAGCCTGCAGTTAATTCCCTTATTTCAAATGGTTTTTTCTGAGTAGGTGATAATCAGTGGGCCCTTACCATTTAATTAAAGGGCTTTGTAAAGCAAATGATGTGGAGAATATGTAGCCTGGGAGAGCAGTGGGTAGGAGATGCTTGTTGGTGTCCATGTGGTTTTAATCTGGTCTGACAGCCTGCCTCGGTGGTGGGAGTAAATGGGGGAGGAAAGTCCGCTCCGGGGAAACAACCTGGGCCCTTTCTCCAGCTCGTTTGGGGAGGGGGGGAAGGGGGATTTGGAAGGCGAAAAGTGGGTAAGACACTACATCACCAGTTAACTGGGAAAGATTCAGCTTGCACTGGAGAAGTTAACTGTAATCACGGTCCTCCTAACCAGTGCAGTGGGCAGCAAGGTTGTGCCATCTTCAAATATTAATGTATGACCTCTGGATGATGCTTCCGAAACATACACTGATGCTCTTCATGCTGCTTTAAAATCCACGGGAGCTTTGCCAATACCTTCTATAAGAAAAAGATGTTATTCCAAGATTGGTGATTTAAGAACTTTTCAGCAGTAACGCTACAAAATGAACAAAAATATTTATTTTTTTTTTTTAAAGCTGTAACTATTGCAAGAATCAAACTTGGTTTTGAGGAGGCTTCTTTGGTGATGCTTATCTCTCTGCATGTAAAAAACTTCTTAACACAGATTAATTCTGGGCTTGCTTTCCATAGTGCCTGTTACCGTCTCTGCAGTATCTCTTCAAAGAGACTCGGACCCTTGGATTAAGGGTCTTTCTGGGTATAATTTTAATTCTTTAAACTTCCAACATTCTGCTAACCTTTTACGGTTCGACTCTATTATCTTATGGTTGGACTTGATGATCTTAAAAATCTAAATGATTCTATGATTCTACCCGGTAAATGGTCTAGGGCCAGAGGTGAAATTAAGAAAACGAGAGCCTACATACAAGAAGATAGACCTTTGTAAGAGGTTTATCTCCCAGGGTGGAACCATATTATCTAGATACAATCTTCAGTCCATTTTTGGGACCTAGGTGAATGTAGCAGCCCTAGTAATTAGTGTGTACTAGACAAGGAGGATGGTTTGACACTAAGCTTTCACATTAAAATTGCAGGAAGAGTGCCTGGACTCTCAGCATGAATGTGATCAGATCCATATGAGGACAGGGATATCAAATTCCCCAGCTCCCCGCAAAAATGTTGTGATTAATCACGCTGAGAGTTGCAATTAGACCAAATAAAAGCAGCATGTTAAAGAAGCTAAGAAGGAGGTGATGTGAATGTTATTAATGAGCAGGAGTTTTTGGCTTTGTAGCGTTTTTCAGCAGAGCTTGCTTGAAATGTGTCAAACAAATAGAACTGAGACAAATGTAAAATCAGCTGGCTGCACATTACCCACAAGGATTTGAAATGAGTGTTGGAGAGAGGAAGAAAGATCATAATTACCCAGAGGAAAAGGACTAAGTCTGTGGAGTGAAATAGTTATTAATGTTAATTGTGGCCATCATTGCACAGACGTGGAAGGTGATGCCATGTGAGGCTTTGTGTACATATCGTAGTGGAGGAAGTTTGATGGGATGAGGATCAGCATTTACATCCTCCTTAAAGGAGGTGGGTCCATCAGACCCCTTCCAAATGTGCATCCCTAGTAGAGGGGAGGTGTACAGGGATGTGAGAGGTGAGAAGGGGAGAACCCTCAGTCGTTAGTGCAGCACCATAGTTGCAAAAACCATTCCAAACTTGGCTTGTCCCGTATTCATCTGCTCTTCTGAAGCTTTTCAATACATCGCTGATTGCGAGCTACTGTAGCTTAAGTAAGCTACCATACAACACCTTTTCCGAGACTTAAACTGTGACAGCAACACTTACTCCAACTTTCTCTGCCTCTTCTTCCATTGGTTATAATCCTTGTACTCTTTGGGTTTTATGTTGGTTCTTTCCAGCGTGTTTTATGGTTATATGGCTTTCCTTATCTGTTTCTGTGCTGTGTGCTTGCAGAGATTTACGGGCTGAAGTATTAGATGCAGAGCAGGAAAAGGGGAAACAGAGCTAAAGCCATTAAAACCCTGGAATCCAAGCACTGAAGGACTTAAGTCTCTTAAAGGAATGAGCGGAAAACCGGAACCAGAACATGTATGTGAAATCCCTGTGCTCTGGCCTCTGAAAAAGAGGAGGCCGGGACTGCCATCCGTGTCCTGTGGTTCAGGCTGAAGGGATTAAAAGACTGTCAGTAGGGAACTACGCAAGAGCTGCTCCCTGTCTGCTGGCAGTTACTGACTCTGCGTGTGTTGGTAGAGTTGGGTTTTGAAGGGTGCAATTTAGAATTTAAAATCTGATCTCCTGCACAACACAGGTCCTGCAGGACCTGATGACACCTACACCGTGGTGGTCAGTCGGGGACCCTGGCATGACCCTGGCCGCTATGCAGCAGTGATCTGTTAGCAAGCGATATCTTGCATCGTGTTTGTGCTCAGATGGCCTTAGGGCAGGGGAAGCGGAGAAACCGCAAAGCCCTGTCGCTCCACGAGCACCGTGCACCACGGCTGGCCACCTGCCCCATGTCCAGTGTCTCCGTGCCCTAGAGCCAACGTAGGCGGTTGGTCCCCGGAGTCCTCCTCCCTTGTTAAGTGCGCAGCGGCGTGCAATATGACCAGGCATCTCTGGATGCTGGGAAGGTCAGATGCTGCAGATGGATAAGTTGGATTTTAGAGGGTTTGCAACTGCTGTGGGTGCTGAAAACTGAAGGGACTCTTGCTATGGGCCCAGACCCATTCCCTTGTGTTGGGTTTCACAAGGCTGAAGTTCTGTCTTGGACAAAAGGTTTAGGCTTAACCCGTCTCGCCCACTGGTATGGAGTACTGCTGGCTGCCAAATGTAATCGGTTCTGACTGGGCATTTGCAGAGGAGCAAACCTGCTCTGGTCTTTGGGGATGAGCTGCCCTGCCCCGACTACCTCCGTCGTTGTTCAGTGCTGGCCCTCGGGAAACTGCTTGCCTGCTTTTACATCTCCTTTGCCTTAGCCATGTGCGTGGCTTCCTCGCCTGCTTCCTTCCCTCAAGGTCAGCTCGGCTCTTCTTGGTCTAATGAGGTTTTTGTCATATTTATTAGGTGTTTGCGTATATCTTGCCACTCAGTCTTTGAAGCTATTCTCTCCCATACCTGAGTCTAGTTCATTCATCTGCATGGCTATTGGTTGTATTTGAGTATTACGTGAGTCTGAATGGTGCAGTTATTAATTTAAGCCTTAGGCTTTTTTTGTAGGGCTTTAAAAATAAACTTGGATATTGCAGAACACTGAGGTAAGCAAGGGCTGGGTACGCCAGCTCACGACCCCTTCCCAGCCAGGCTGAGCTGGCGAAAGTCTTAACTACAGAGAACAAGTCATCTACACTGTTCTCCTGCCATAAAAAACAAAGGACTTTTTTGTCTCCAAGTTATAAAGCCTGGGTTTCACAGTTTCTAGCTGAAGCAGACCAACAATTTTCATCCTCTTTTTCGTGGTTATTCAAAACTCTTGCAAGTCCTCACCACTCAGCGTTCTGTTGCAGTGGTTGTATCCCGTTCTCCTGTTCTTCGTGTCCCCTGACACAGCCCACGATGTGCTCTGGTGTTTATCTCTGTGATGGGACTGACTTTACCCAACTTGTCAAGTGTCCTCCTGTCTACTTACCAATGTCTCTCCCTCACGCATGGGTGCTGCCACTTGCCTGCTTAAATATCTCTAAAATGCTCGTTTTGAATAAAACAATGTTAATCTAGAGCAGATGCCTAAGTGCATCTTAGAAAACTGCTCATGACTGTAGACCTGTCATCGCTGCGCTCGCAGGCACGTTTTTCCTTGCTCATGTGGTGACCACCTGTAGCTGGTGGTAACACGATGAGGAGTTCCACCTCCAAAGTCCAACCTCTGTCTTTGTTCTCCACCTTGTGAGATTTCTTCCCATGATCTGAAGCCTTGCCTGTGCATGGAGGCCATACAGACCCATCTCCCCCTACTTGTTTGTCTGAGTGCCAGCATAAACCTGAGTGACTCGTTTCTGTCTAAGCAATGTGTTATGACAAGGTTTTGTCAGCCGCGTCTGCAGTAATGTTTGCTGGCTGCCTTACTGACTCTCATCTAAAAAGAGTTGATCTACAGCGCATTGGCTGGCCTGTCTCGCAACCACCCCAGCTTGAAGAAGCATACAATTTCTGGTGTTCTCCTTAGCTTTATACCTCTTCCTTGAAGTTCAGCTTCTGAAATCATCCTTCCTTGCCAGTGCAGCTCTGAGGATTGCTGGCACATGTGAGATTTCACCCAGTGTCAAGGCACAGCCTTCAAGGAAGGTGGGAAGCAACGCGGTACCCGACGTAATGGCATGGGAATAACTTTTGAAAAGATGTGGGTAGGAGTGCAGACCCTCCAGAGCCAGAAGCAAATGAGAGATGTTGAGAGCTGCTTTTTACAAAATGAGTCGGCTTTTATTTATTCTTGTAGTTGCCATAAGTCAAGGGAAAGGCCTTGAGTTTTTATCAATATATTGGTTTTCTGTGCTGCCCTGTGCAGACCCATGAGGAGAGTGGTACCTTCTCTCCCTGCTACGCTGCTCAGCTCTCCGTACCGGTGGCTCTGCTGTCTCAGCAATGATTAGATTAGATTCTTTCAAGATGAAAGCAAAGGAAGTAGGCTTTGTATGGAAACACATCTTCCCACTGTCTTGATGACATACATCAAATTCAGGGGGAAAATTGGATGCAAAAAAGATGTCTCAGGATTGTAAGAGACTATTCAGATGAAGCTTCCATGTCAGAGTTAGGGTTTTGTCTTGCATGAACATCTGCAATGCATTTGAATGTGGTGTGCCTCTCCGGGAAATCACCTCCAGATAAAACTCTTAGTGACCCGTGGCTTTTGTCCCAAAGGGGCTCTGCCCTTCCACAACAAGTGGTACCCAACGCCGAGAAGAGAGGGAGCAGGTTTGCAGCTGAGCTCCCTGTCTGGAGGCTGAGAGCGCCTTGCCTGGGGAGAAGAGAATGACTGAGCCGTCTGGCTGAGTTGAACAGAAAACGCAAGATAGAGAGATCACCACCTGAACCTTCACACGTTCGAATCTGGCTGTCTGCCTTACGGCTGAGCATGGGATTTGGCTGGGTGCACCTGGTTTAATTCACCTCTGTTAAACCAGCCTACGCACTCAGTTATATTTTTGCTAGCTCGGTGCTTTATGTGGATGATGTGGTTTGCAATCCAGGGCATTTATTTCCCATGATAAGCATAAATACAAGACTGTCCCAACGTCTCAGGCAAGTGCTAGTATCGGAAGACATGGGCAGATGCTGTTTTCTTGAATGTTTCTTTCTTTCTGCTAGCTGGCCTCGGAGTTAGAGTGGGAAGTATAAGAAAAGCTGAGCTTTTGGTGTGGAAACAGAAGCTTTTGGTGTGCTCAGTAGGACCTGGGGGAACTTTAAAGGAGTCCATGAAAGGCGGCTAAGTGAAGCGAGCCTGTTGTTGGGAACCCAGTATCCGATGGCCTGTGCCTCTACTGGGAAAACTGTAAAAGCCCACAAAATCAAAAGAAGGTCAGACCCCACCTGTATGCTGCATAACTTCATTCTTTTAAATTCACAAGTGATGAATTTGGCTCCCTTGGCCAAGCCAGTGTGGATCTGGGGTCAGTCTTTACCTAAAGAAACACTGGTGCTGCTGTTGTGGGCAGAATCTCGTGTCGTACCCTCCCCTGCAGTCTTCTGATGCTGTACCCCATCCCCGCCTGCGATCCCTTAGTCATGGGTACCACCTCCACGATGCAGGCAGCTCCTCCGTTAGGAAGTGTCAAATGAGATTGCAACTCAGCAAAGAAAAAATATAACTGGAAATTAAGCCAGAAGGACTTTCCACCCAGGAAGGAGGCTTTGCTGGAGCTCCCTGTGGCTGGGTTACCTCCCCAGCCCTGAGCTGCTGCACTTCATTAGCACCGCTCTCCAACCCTCTCCTCTGTGCTAATTTGCAGCCCTGTTGGCTACGTGTTTGCACAAATGATCTCACGTGGTCAGAGATCCCACAGCAGCCTTGATTTTTCCTCTGACCCATCATATGGGAGAAATTTAAGCTAGTTCAAGTGGACTTTGTTTATTTATTCTGTGCCTTGGCTATCAAGAGACTGCTAGTGTTATGGTGTGAATTACAGTAAAACAAATAAATGTACTAATTGCTGCTTCTTTATATTGGAAATGACTCTTACTTATGAAAACATCTCAATAGGTGTAGAAGAAGATGCATAAGGGCTGGACCGGGCAAACCAACTCTCTGTCTTGATGAACCATTAAAAAATGCATTGAATTCAGATGAAGTTCTCACATTGGCTTCACTGTACTTTGGGTAAAGCTCGTGATGTTCATCTTGTAACAAGTATAGGAGTGTTGGTGAAATAGTGTGTACAGAAATGGAGGAAAAGCAAAGCGAGGCAGAGGTAAATCAAGTTTATGCTGTGAAGGAATTCACACCCACTAGAATTGTATGCACGGCTGTAACCACGTTCTGCTGCAGCATGTGAGCCAAAAAATTGACACAAAAAGAAATGATGGGGGGGAAATGCTAATCACCATCTTTCCTTTCATGTAAATGTGTTAATCGTTTAGTAAGTGTTTCCAAAAATGTCTGTGTGGGATTAAAATAGAAACCACAGCCAAGTTTAAAATGAGCTCTTGGATGGGGAACAGAGAGAAGTGTATATCCTGGTGATACCGTTCTCTCCGAGGCGCTGGGAAACGTGCAGATGCACGGCCAGGACAGCAGGATGGAGATGGTGAAGTGTTTGTGTCGGGAGGTTTCTGTTGGCTGTTTGGGAAGCTTGGTCATCCCGGTATGTGGGAACAGTGCTCCACATAAGGAAAAAAAAAGTACCATGTACCGAAGCATGCAAGGGTTGCCATGGAAATCGGGAGTTGTTACTGAGAGAGCAGGAAAAACATGAATGATCTGAAAAACCGTGGATTGTTATAGCTTCCTACCCTCTATTATGCAAAAAAAGCCCACCCCAGTTTGTTTAGTTCCTTGCTGGCAAGATGTTTGTGCGTGCTACTGCTGCGGCCGCATGGAAAAGCAGGTATGCAGTTGTACATACATTTATGGGGCACATGTAACCCACACTCTTCATTGCAGCGCTTGGCTTTGCTCCACTGGCTGGTGCTATTAACTATAACTGGGACAGGGAAATTAGCTGGGAAGCCCCCGGTATGAGTTAGACTAGGGTGTGACAAACCCTAGGCAGCAAAGTTCCCAAATTATTCACGAGTTGCCCACCTGGAAGGCTTTTTCAGACCTGTTCCCAGGGAGCAGAGTGAACCAGAAGGCAGGGACAGAAAGCTGGGGATGGTCTCCATAAGCCACCAAGGGAAGGTGAAGGATGTCCTCAGCACGAAGCTTTGGGGGTTGGGAGGGGGGGATGCAGCGTGCCAGAGCATCTGGGGGAACCGCCTCTGTTCCTACCACCCACAGCGTTTGGGGATCCATACCCATGGCCAGCGGGAAAGACTGAGGAACTGGCTCCAGAACAGATCAGATGGAAGCCATGCTTGAATGGGTGTAATGATGTATGGAAGTAAAATGTTATTTTGGAACCGTAAGTTTAAATATATATAACAGTAACGAAGGCAGGAGGTCTGCATTGGAAATGCCAGCACACTTGCTGCTTCCAAGGTTTTATTTGAAAGTCAGGACACTGGAAATGCAGTTCAGCATGTTTCCAATGAGCTGAAGTGCCTCCTGGAAGTGCTAAGGCCATGTTTACTAAGAAACTGCATGGTAGGTCCTGTTGGAGGCTGTTTGGGAGCTACTGACAGCTCCACAGGTTTAATCTTCCATAGCTTGGTGGCTTAATTCCGTGCAAAGGCACCCAAAGGACAAAGCCCGTGGCTTGCACCAAACCTGTGGTTCAGCGGAGATGTACTGTGCCACAGGGAAGGAAAAACAAATTTCCATCTAATGCTGCTTCTCAATTCTGTGATCCTGTTGTACATTTTATTTTGTTCTTTTTTTAAAAAAACAACGAACCAACCAACCCTGCAGCTGCCAATGCGTTATTCCTCCCGGTAGAAGAAAAAGGCTAGTGTGTGATTAGAGGATTTGACGTAACCCTGCAAAGTGTGGGCGGCAGGGAAAGCCGGAGCAGAGATGCCCGAAGAGCCTGGCAGCAGAGGCTGTGCCCAGCCACAGGGGGCCTGGGCAAGGGCAGAGGGTGGCAATGCTGCGCCCCGTCTCCTTGGGGCTAGCTTTGCATCCCCGAGGGATGAGCAACATCCCTGCTCCTGGGCGATAATGAGAGCAAAATTTCTGGGAGAACCAACCAGACCTGCAGTTGTCCTGTTGTTGGTTTTGGGGGTCAGTCCCATCTGGGCAGTGTCGCTGGGACAGGAGTGTGTCCCAGTTGAGGTCTGTTCCAGGGACTACGTTGCCATCCCTGGCTCTGCAGGGCAGCGTGCCGGCCGGCCTCGCCGCTAGAGCTGCGGTGACAGCAGGTGACCTCCTGTATTGGCACAGGGGTTTTGCTGGGTGGGATGGATCCGGTACTCCCACTATGCTGCTGGGATATTTTTGGCATTGGTGTGATTAACTTTCTACTGTTGCCTTCCACCTGTGAGCTTATACACTAGAGCCGTCCATTTGCTACAGGTCTCAAAGCATCGTCTTACAAGGAGGGAAAGAATTTTCATTTATAATCCATGAGACCTATTCAGCAATGGGCTGTTCTCCCCCTCCTGCTGCCAACAGACCTCTAAGTGAACAAACAAATGTCTGGAAATACAGGCAATTTAGCTCAGAAGAGATATCATCAGCGTGGTTCAGAGGTTAATGGGCATGGAGGATTTATAACAAACCAGGCCCATAAAAAAAGAAGGGAAAAAAAAAAAAAAGGAAAAAAACCCAGAAAAAAACTGGAGGGGTAGTAATCTAGTTGACATCTATTGTTCTTTGTATAGCAGCTCATCTGTATTCTATCTGGTCAAGGGTATTACAAACAGAATTTAAAAACACATGTGTGTGAGCACACGCACACACACATATATATATATATACTTGTATGTGCGCATATAAACTGAAATATAATGAGGGAAAAAGCCCCTGTAAGTTTGAACCAACAACAGCAATCCATATATCTTTATTTGCTGCCAACATCCAAGCACTGAACTCTCAAGGAGCCTGGATCTCTGCCATCATCTGTCCGTGTCTGATCTCTTTGGTAAATACGACGGCTGCCAAGAATGAGGCAAACGAAAAGCGCTCGCAGATTAGAAAGAAACACATGGCAGCCACTGACCTGCTGAAATCATAAAATACATCATGAAGTAAGAAAAGAGGGGAAACAAATCATCCTCTCAGGGACTGCCCATCTGCTCGCATAAAGCCGCAATCATTATTGCAAATAAATACATTCAGACTGGAGAAGTCTGGGAATAATTTTGGGGGGTGGGTACCTTTTTTTTGTGTGTGTGTCTTTGGAACCCTCTGGAAATTTCCCTAAATAAACAAAGTGAGATCATCGACCAGGAATAGATATCTATCAGTTGTGCCCTTTTTAATTAGGTAAGGAGCAAGTCTTTATTTTATAGGTATAATGAGGAAAAGAAATTATTTCCGAGACAGGATGGGGCCATAGCATTGGAAATGAACGCCCATGAAAATTGCAGGTCCGTGTTTTTCCAGTGAAGGATGGGTGTAGCAGTATTTCCTTCATCTGAAAAACTCTGCGGTGTGAATAGTGGCTGTCTTTTTTCTATGAAATGAAGGGATAAAGGGGGAATAGTTTATATTAGATAACTTTATATACATCTTGCTTTACCTTTTTTTTTCCCCTTGGTGTTCCATAGGGATTTATCCAGGTATTAGATTCAACGCAAAGATTCAACTTGGGTTGTTTTTTGGGATTAAGCTTTTTTTGTTGTTCTTGGATTTTTTTATTTTTAAATTTTTTTTAGACTTACCAGATTAAATTTGACTCTTTGGAGCTGCTAAGAGGCCTGGTATAGTACATGTATCTTCCTAAAGCTCCGGATTTTCAGGTGAATAAGGGTTGGTCAAACGTGTGGGAGGAGAAGGCTGAAAGCAGGAGCTACTTTAAGAAGCTGATCATCTCCTTTTCTTCATTTTCTTTTCCCCTTGCTCTTTTCCACCAAACTGTGTTCAAAACCTTCATGTCAAGGGTTATCCTGTATTTGATGGTACTCTGTTTCTCCCCAAGACAAAGGTGTAGCTGTAAGGCGTTTTGTAACTTGGGAATATTTTCCTTAATACGCAGAAAGGAAAGTTTTGTGCAGCGTACCCAGGATGGAGCTGGAGGTTGGCCCGAGCCTGCCGATGGGTCTGTGAGCGGTTCCCATCACAGGGGTCAAACCGCCTGTTCTGTGCAGGGGGGAAAACATTTGAGGGTGGGATTTCCTACAGAGCCTTGTTAGCGGAATGTGTTCTGTGCATCCCCATCTCCCATGGGAGTTGTCACTGCTGCACCTGCAGCGCCCAGGGAAATCAAAGAAATGGGTTTCCCGGTTATTTAGCCATGCCTGTCGTTCATGAAGCGTGTGTTTCTGAAATGCGTGGGTCAGGCAAAGCAAGGTTTCAAAAACACCAGAACAGGGAGAAAAAGGTGATTGGATGGGTTTATTCCTTCCCTTTTGGGTGAGCAGTTGAGCTTGCTCTCCGCGGTGCCGGTATACCTGAGCTCCCCTGGACCCGGCTGCGTGTCTGTACACATGTGCGCCCAAAACCGAGAAGTGTTTGATGGTAGGGTGACGGCAGAAGCACTTGTGTCACGGTTGCTCTGTCCTGAGTGGTTTGGTTACCTGGTCGGTGCTCATGTGCAGGTTGTGCATCGCATCCGTGTTTGTGCTGTCGGAGCAGATCTGTTAAAGTTTGGGGCAGCTGCAGCCCTGCATCCTGCGTCGTGTGCAGCTACTTTTGAGCTGCAAAGAAAACTACTCGTGTTCCACCAGGCAGCTTGCTGGTTTTGGTAGGGGATCATTTGCTCAGAGCTGCGTAAATTAGGAAAAAACCTAAACCAACCTGAACGGGCACTTTCCTGACGCATTACAAACCCTCACATTCAGCACCAAACCTATGTGCTCTTAACCTCTGCTCGATGTGGCGTTTTGCCGACATAACCAAAATTCCTGAGTCTATTTTACCATTCAGTGATGCTAAAAACTTGGGTTTTAAGAGGTTACATTTTCCTAGCTCTTCAGCAGATCTCTCAAAAGCTGATGTGAAACCTGTGCTGCCTGGCTCCGGGGAACGACAAGGCAGGGGACCGGCTGGCTGCCCCGAGCATCCTGTCAGCTCTATCCCAACCCACCCACTTCTCCCTGGAGGGGGGATGTGAAGGAGCAGGAACAGGTTTTAAGCCTTAGGGATCAAAATATCTCACAAATTCATAACCTTCCCGGTCCCATTTTGGGGTTTCAAGAGTTAAAAGAACAGCAGTTATACCAAGAGAGGCTTTGCTACAAGATGACTTAGCAGAGTCAGGAAGAAAATGAGGAAGAATTCCCCAGCTCTGAGTACAGGCTGGCTCCGTGACCCCTATTTTCTGGGAAAGCCAGTGGGGTAGTTGAATCTTGTCACAACGTGCTAATGTATAGGTTTCTCCCCAATATCTGAAGTTGAAGATTTCGTGCCTGGTGCCAAGCAACTCTAAAAGAGAGTTTTCCCATCCCTGTCGGCTGCCATTCTTGTTATGTTGTCGTGCCTTTAAAACTGCATGAAGGATCCCAGCTTTCTGCCTTCTCTGAATTTATTTTTAATACTACTCGTCTTTCCACTCTTCTGCTTTATTCCCAGATTCCTCTGGGAGTCTTTTTTGTGAGTAAATCACAACGCAGGCTACGGTGTCCCACGCCGCAGGAGGTAACCCGCTGCAGTGGGGTACCCGGCTACTCTTATTGCTTGATTATAAAACCAGAAGGTGTTTTAGCATAATCTCCTGAGCATTTATTAGCACGTGTTATTTCCCTCGGATTTATGATTATCTTTACACGCTTTGCAGTTATTTTCTGATCTTGTAATTCTCTTAGCTTCTCCTAACGTTTAAGCTAACATGATGAATTACACCTTTGCTTAACCTTTTGCCTGCTGTTGGCAAGGAAAGCTGTTGCTCTCCTCCTCTCCTGTCCTGCAGGACTGGAGTTTCTGGCTTGCGCTTTTAGTAGATGGCTTTTTACCAGTATTTATTAGTTTGTGGTATGGCAGAAATTTAATTTTTCCTCCTTTACTTACTTCGTGCCAAAGTTTTTATCCTTAGTGACAATAGGAATCTAGATATATAACATGAGCTGCAATATGTCATCCTCAGAAAATAATGATCCAGCCTATTTATCATATTTTTAGTTTCCTCTTTATGGATCCCAGGGGGGTGCTCTGCTTTGTTTTCTTTTGCTTTTTTGTCTTCATTCCAAGAACGGCGATGAAATGACATAACTTATCTTTCTTATTCCCTCAAGATCCTACGTTTGCATGCTTGCCGTGCTACAAAAGTTAAAGCTCCTCATTCCCTCGAGGAATGTTGTCTCCCAGTTGCTCAAGCCTTCATGGGTCTGCATGCCAAATTGTGCTGCATAACACGCTCCAGCTCTTGTAAAGCCGAGGATGGGAGTTAGAAGGTCGGGGCTTTGCTCCAGCCCCCTTTAGCCTTGCTCCTGAGGATGTTTCCCCTGGGAACTTATATCTCCAGGTGCTGGCTCCCACCTCACCCTCTCTCGCTGGTATAAAATCCAGCTGAGCTGGGGACCTCATCTGGGTTTAAAATAATCCTGCACCATGGTAAGGAGCAAAGGTTTAATTCCAGAAAGTCCCACAGCTGGTTTCCCTCTTCTGCCTCCCAAAACATCGCCCCAGTGCAAAAGCAGAAGGGATGGAGGAATCTCTGTGTGTGTGTGCACGGAGGGGCTGCGGCTGCTGGCAGCTGCCCCCGGCAGAGCTGCAGAAGGGTTTGCTTCGGGGACACAACCTGCTCCCTGCTCTCACCTGTATTTCACACCTTACCAGCCCATCCATTAATGTCACAGCAACAGTTTGAGTTTGCAGGTTGCTCTGTTAATCGCATCACTGAAATGAGCTGAATTTTAAAAAAAGAAGGGATTTTTTTTTTTTTTTTTTTTGGTGCATAGGAACATCCTAAATGGGCTTTGCCCCAGGAGAAGGTGCTGGTGTGATGGTACCTCTGTGCCACTGCTGAGCAGCTCCGGCCGCACACCTAGAGGGGTTCCTCGAGGGGACCCGGCACTGCCGGGCTGCCTGCACATGTCGGGGTCTGTGTGCTGGGGGGCTGGTGTTGCAACCCTTCTTTTCCTTCTTAAGTGATAAAATTATTTGAGGCTGCTAACCGGAATTTTCAGGTGATGTTAGGTAGTTATTTAACTGTGGTCGTTGTAAACGGAGATATGTGGCTGGGGACAAGTTTCTTGCTGAAAATGAAACAAATCCTATAAATCTGGGGGTGCCAGGTTTGGTAGGAAGGTGCCCCCTCCCAGCCCATGACACCATGGGCGGTGTTGCCCAGTTGTGGCCTGAGGCAGGAATAGGATGCTGCGGCCAAATTTCCCCCTGAGCAAGGTGTGCGTCGGTGTGGGCTGAGATGCACTGAGGCTGCTGCAAGGATTGCTTGAAAACCCAACCAGATACCGTGTCTGTTTTCTCCCCCACCTCTTTGCAGCCCGTTCGGATGGTTTAAGAGAAAACTGATCCCATGCCAGATCACATGCTGACGAACCATGTTGGGCTGCTATGAAAATCATTGCATTATAAAGCATAACATTGGCAAAGGTTTTCTTCTGTAATAGTGCATCCTGAGGAAACGATACGTCTCGCTTCAGCTGAAAGAAAACGCTTGCTTCGAGCCCCCAGATATTTAAGCACTTTCCCTTTCCCATATGATTGTGATGGGAGATGGAGGCAGCCCAGAAACATGGATCTGTGTTGTCCTCCTGTCCTGATGCTGGGCACGAGTCGGACCCTTGCTTCCTTCTGTTGTGAAGGAGGTGACCTTGCTTTGCTGAAGGGCTTAGGGCTGCTGGCTTGATGCATGTCTGTACACAAGAACATCGTGCTTTCTGTGGAAACAGAATGATTTCTGCTTAAAAAAATATTAAATAAATCTCTGTAACAGCTGATGGACCTCAAGATATACATCTGGGTCCATGGACCACTTTAGTCTTGCAGACATGGAGGAAAAGGCATAGCGTGCTTTTCAGAAACGTCTGAAGGCATAATAACAAAAGCACTATATCAAAGTCAATTCAGGGAGCTTTCCACTGAGGTCGCGGAGAAGCAATTGCCATCTCTGCCAACAAGCAGGGACAAATTCAAGGCCCTGTGGCATGGGGGCCGTGAGCGGCAGAGCAGAAGACTAGGAGGACTTGGATTAAGAGAGGCAAAAGCCCTGAGCTCCACTGTGTCAAAGCCAGGAGACAATGTTCTTCTGTGCACCCTAATATGCCTTAATAACCTCATTAAGCGTAGAGGCACTCGATAGACAAAGTACCCTTTCTTCTTTAGGAGAACTTCAAGATTTGAGGGCAAATCAAGGATTAGCAGGCCTTTCAAGGCTTAGGGAAGTGCTTTGTGTCGGTGGGATTAAATTACATTTTTATCAAGCTATAGAAGTGGGCTCTGCTTCTGTCTCCCGGCGTGCGACAGCCACGGCTGGCACGGGGCCGAGTCCTGCCGGGAGCATCGGTCCTCGGTCGGACAACGAGCTCAGGAGATCCCACTCCCGTGGTAGTTGGTGGTGAGCTACAGAAACCCTTTGAAGCTGGGGCAGAAAGTGTTTAACCATCTTCTGACTCCATCCCAGCCCAAATGCAGCCTTTAGCTGCTGCATCCCGCACATGATGCGGTGCCCAGCCTGCGGGGTTATCCAAAACGAAGGGCTTTTGCACCAAAGAGCACCAGGAATTTGGGAAATACCGTCTGTGTGTTTGCACTCCAGCAAATCCTTAGGAAACTCTTAAAGAAAAGGCTATTGATCAGTGCCAAACAGTTAATTTTTGGAACCGAGCAGTCTGTGACCCCGCTTAACCCTTTTTTATTTCCTCTGAACTTGCTTTGCTGAATTTGGCAGAGGGTGTCCAGTTTGCTTTGGTGAGAGCAGCACAGAGAGACCAGCTCACTCTAGGAACAACTCTTAGGAGAATTTAATCACTCTAAAAAGCAAATTAGGTTCATCCCAGCCAGTACTGTGCCTCTAGAGCATGCCGTTGGCACGGTGCGGTCCTGATGGGGCAAAACTATAATAAAAGTATTAATGACAGAAGGAGATGGATCAGCTCCCTTGGCTGTGTACGAAATACCTTGTCTGTGGGCAGGGCGCAGCTGTAATCACGACAATTGTTTTCTTTATTTTAAGCTGTACGGTTTAATGTTGTCTTTATAATTCAGCTTTGCTATAGTTAAAAGCAGGTTAGAGGTGCACCAAGGGATGGGTTGGTAGAGCTGCGCCCTCCCTGAGGGATGGCGATAAATTAGCTGACCTAGTGTGTCTCTGTGCATGTATAGAGCTGTATTTATATATATATATATGTTTAAAAAAGCAGACGCGCACACACACATACAAAAGTGCTCCCCGTTTGCGGCGCTCTGACCACTTTCCATGCGCTTTGACCAAGTGCCGTGCTATTTCTAGCAAATTGGAGCATGAGACCGACAGAAGAAACTGCAATTTGCTTTAACAAACATTTACAGAAGCAGGACCCAGGCTGAGCTGCTGGATGCAAGAGCCCATCACCCCCGTGTAACGAGGGGAGGGGAAGGGACCTGCCTTACAGCCATACCGAGCCACCGGGCAGAGGCTGCCTCTGGCCCCTTGGGCTGCACGGGCTTTGCAGCGGTATAAAAGACCATTTTTGAAAAAATCACAGCTCGTTCGCATTAGGGCTTTGGACAGGTGTTAAAATCTTTAACACAGACCGTCTTGTGCATCGGCATAGCCGCTCTGGGTTTGCCTGCACGGACAACCTGTCTCTTTAGATCTAACTTTATTCTTTGCTTACATTTCCCTAAATGCCTTGGGCAAACAAATATAATTCTCTTAATGAAAAATGCATATATTTTTGTTAAATGGATCTTGCTGTCACTGCTTTCCCCTCAGTCAGGGCTTGCTAACAGGCTGGGCTCCACACATGTGCCGAATCTATCATCTGTCACGAGTGTGCACCGAGGCATGTAAGGATCCGAGCACTAACTCTATTTCCTAGCAACCGGAGGAAACCATCACACACCACTATTTTTCCTCTGTCAGCAGGATTGCTCCAATTTATGTAACCTACAAAATGTGTGTTATCACCACGATAAACCGTATATTCTGAGGCGTTATTTACAGCCAGATAATCAGAGGGATGCAGCCCGGCAGCCCTGGTACCTGTCACGTCCTTGCTTGGGACCTCAGTTGGTTTCAAATCTCAGAGAAATATCGTTAAGTGCTTCTTTGACAATGGCACTAACTGCTTAATTATTGAGGAAGACAGCAAATGGCGTGTTGCATGCTGGTGTATTAAAAAATAGCTAAACCAGGTGCTGCTGAAGCAGGGTCTTCATTTTCAGGCTCCAAAGAAGTAGTCGTACCTGCGAATAGCGGGGTGGGATGTGTCAAAAGGGGGTGCTGGTAATGATTAGCTTTCAAAAATGAGAAAGGTGGAAGTATGGTGGGATAAATTTGTCTTAGGGAATGCCTGATGGAAGTAATGTTTGCGGGTGGCCAGCCCTACCTCTGACTACCCGTGCTGCAATGAAGCTGAAGGACAAGGGCATCGCTCCGGGGCAGGGCTCTGCCTCGCTGGGGCAGAGCAACTCTGCACGGGCTACTCGAGGCCTCTGCAAGAAATCGGTGTGTTTGGTTCCCGCAGAAAATGGGGAATCTGTCCCTCACGGTGTCCTCGGTCCCAGCACCCCATCCTGCTGGGTCGCTCCTCCACGTTGCCGGAGTCAGTGGAGATCTGGGTAGGAGTGGGGTACCACCTGCCAGCGCAGGATGCTGATCCAATTAACTTTTCTGGAAGAAAAAGGGCTTCTGGCTCTTTGGCGCATTTGCAAATCACAAGAAGCGAATGATTCAATCAACAGATGAATATTAAGCAACCTTAGTGAGCGGCTTCTGCATCACGAGCCCGTTTAACAGCAGATTGAGCTGCAGATTAGTGAGACATTAGAGCACAGTGTGATGCATCACAGCGTAAATGGGAAGGCTGAAATCAGCACAAGTTTCCTGGAGAGCTGCTTTATTTCCCTGTAATGCCAAGCCCATTATAGTCCAAAGCTTCTTAAATAACTCTTCTTGCAATAGATAATAATATGAACTACGGAAGAAAATTAAGGAATACAAAAGGAGGTAAAGCTGTGATGAAGGAAACACCATTTGCAGAGGGTTCAGAAGAGTGGGAAAGCTGTGCAGCAGGAGAGTGCTCAGAAATTCATATGGGCTCATTATATGAACACTGCAACGGTCTAATCCGGAGCCAGGGTGTCCCATGGGACCCCTACTCAGATTAAACACCCTTGCAACACCCTACCTTTCCTGCCTGGTGTGAGGAGATGTACCTCACACAGCTGAATCCATCTCCAGCCTCCACAGCAACTGCGATAATGATGATGTAGCGGGAGCGAGTATCACATCAATTTTAGGTCCGAGACTAGCAGACAAGCCGGCAGTGCCAGCCTGACCCTCAGCGACGTGCGTGCCGGCTGCAGCCAGCGCGAATGCATTTGAATTTTGACAGTGATGCAGAAGCCGCTCGAGCTGTGAGCGTGATGGATGTATCACCTTCGGGATGCATAAAGGCATCCATTGCATCAGTTAAACAAGAGTGTGGTGGGCTGTGGAGTTTTTGTTTGCTCATTTGTTAGCTATTCAACTCGAAGTCGCGGCGCCTATTTACACATGTAGCTTATTATTTGAAAGTAGGCAGCATGATGCATAATGCGGCCTCCCAGTTAGAGCAGAGCATCATGATAATGATAAACAAGCCTGGGAATGTAAGGTAACGCTTATTTTTCTTGGCTGAAGCTGCTCCCTATTGAGACAGCAGCTTTGCCAGCTGAAAGGGAAGCAAAGTGCAGAAACAAACAGAATAGGTGTTGCCACACACCCCTGGCACACTGTTTGGGTTTGAGAGGACTGCTTACCTGGCTGTCCCTGGTGCTCTTGGTTTACACCATGTTGGCCCTGACCACCTCGTAAGCAAGGTGTGCACCAAAGCCTGCACCAAATTCAAACAGCTGGCGCTATAAGTTGAAGCTCTGGCAGGTCTCTGACGCCTGAACTTGGGTTTTGGTGGAGGTGAGCAGCCCTCGCCCTCCTCTTATGGCTGCCCTAAAGGTAGTCCCTTCCCCAGTGCCGATGCGAGGGGCTGCGTGGTAACGTGGGCAGGGGAAGTGAGCAGCTTAAAAATAATGACCCGAGAACAAAACAACCCCACAGGGTTATTTTTAGCTCGCAGCAGTTCCCAGTGTGATTCACAATGTGGCCTGTGTGTGGCTGAATCAGTCTGGGTGAGGATGTGATGCAGGGAGAGGGGAGAGGGATGGATGATGGGGACAGTGCGGGGGCTGCTGGAGTCCCCCCGGCCTCTTCAAGAACTTCCAGTCCAATGAACCCTTTTAGACGGAGCTGTGATACACCAGGATTTTGGCAGCAAGGCTGGTGTAAGAAATCCCCATTTTTGTTCTATTCTTCCTGCACGTTAGCCCTGGGCTCTTGCACTGATGCCAGGGCTGGGAGCGAGGAGGGATGAGCGGCCACAGCAGCGCCGGGCTGAGCCCCATGCCGTGACACAGGAACCCAACGCATCTCCCAGTGTTTCTGCTGGAGGTCTGGCATACCAAGCCAGCGTGGATTAATCAGCTGGAATAGCAGGTTTCTGCAAACTGAGGTCTCCGAGAGATGGAGAACAAGAGCAGGAGCAATTCGGCAGCACAGCCTGGGCAGGGCACGGCGCGGCAGCTCGGAGCTGGCCCTCCCATGGGAGCCAGAACACGCGTGCATCGCCTGTGGTGTTGAACATGAAACCTGTGCCCGTGCGAATGGGGGAATCGCCGCCTGTCCAGCCGAATTGCAGTCGTATCTTGCCGTAGTTAGACCCAAAACACGTCTGGGTGGCGGCTGAGCCTCGATGGTTTAGTGCTGTGGTGTCAGAGGTTTGCTCGGCTGCTGACAGCGGGGAATTAAATCGCTCTTGTCGAGGCCAGAAAGCTGGGACCTCCCTCCCCTTCTCACCAGCCTGTGCGAGCTGGATATTAAACCGACGTAAAGGTAGCAGGTTTCTGGGGTGAACTTCCCCTTTCTGCTTCTGTTGCCTCCTCTAAGGCGTCTGCTCTCCCCATGCTGCCAGTTCTTACCCTTTCCCGGGTGCGAGTCTTTCTCCAGCTCAGACCACAGCCTTCGGTTCTCCCTGCAATTCCCGGCCAGCCCGACCGCTGCCTGCCAGCTCCCTGGAGCACGGAGCTGCTTGCAGACGGAGCCTCCCCCAGCAGCGGGAGCCCAGTTCTGTTTTCCTGCCCAAGGATTTGCATTAATTTCCCTCCAGTGAGTTTCGGTCCCTGCAGCAATGTCCTGTGCTTGCCGTTGGAGCTAGAATTGGCCCAACCTCCAGCCAGGGACATATCATCCTCACAGCTTTAGCAAAGTCCTCTCCATCACACTGCCAATGTAAGAATCCCCCATATATTCATGATCGGGATCTGGCCTTGAAACTGCAGATCGTGTTAAATTTTGTGACACTGATTCTTATTGATTCCCAGGATCCTTTATTTTTAAGGATCACACCCACCCTTTCCAGCACTAACCCCCCAGCATCTGATCCCCATGTTCTCCTCACACATTTCACCCCTGCACAAACACCTTCCCCTAGTCAGAGTAAGGCAGAAAGCCTGATTTAAGTTGGTCCAGATGACTGTAGCCATGTCCAGAACAGGCAGCAGAGCAACTTGGTGAGAATTAACCCTGTGTCCAGGCAGGGCCTGGTGCCGGAGGGGGGAGAGCCGTTATCTGAGCAGATACAAATTGGCCAGCTTCAGGGGTCAGGCAGGAACCAGATGGAAAACATCAGTAGGAGAAACCTGGTTTGGCTGGGTAAAATGGCCCCGTGGCTGGAGAAGGAGAAGGGAAGAGGGTCTTGGGGTCCTGCCAGCCGAAACCTGTTTCCCCGTGGATGGTGTGGATGCCTCTGCTTGTAGGGCGGGTGATGGTGATGAGGAGCGGGTGTAAAGAAACTTCGGGCAGGGTGCTCGGACCGTGGTGTTGGATGGGGTGGCTGTAAGAAAAAGTACCTCTTTGTCCTGGTGCAAACCTCGTTCTTTGGACTAAAAATACATTCAGCATCAGCTCTTCGCTAACTTCTTTCCTTTAAACGCGCTCCAGGACGTTATGTGGAGTTTCTGCATCTCCTCTTACCCCTTCAGCCCTCCCTACTAAATTAAGAGACTGCTTTGGCAAAACATATTTCGTAAGTGCTCTGGGGTGGTTCAGTGTTTTTTGGAGGCTTTGTTTGCTTCTCCTTACAAAGCCCAGGTGCCGAGGCTAGTCTGGGTGCCGGACGAAAGCCGAGGGTCTCCTCCGCAGCATTTTCTCCTCCGTGCTGCTTCACGCTAAGTGATTTCAGTGTGTAAGAGCATTACCGGGGCTTTGGGTTTGTTGAAACAGTTGCAGCAAATTAAACTTTCTCCGGGGCCATAAGAGCATGTGTGCGCTTGGAGCGAGCGCGGGATCTGCCACCCTCTCGGGCTGCTTTCCAGCCCCTTGGAGCTCGCGGTTGTTGGACCGATTCCCTGAAGGATTCATTTACCTCCACTTACAGCTCAGCCGCTCGCTTCCCCCCAGGTTTTTGTAGAGGAGGCTGGGTTCTCCTAGTGCACAGGCTGTTGTGGGCAGGGGGGGTCCCTCTCCCACCTGGTTTTGTTTGCAGCTCTTTTATTTCAGCTGAATGCCCCTTTCAGCTGGCTGCCATGCGAGTGGGGCAAACGCAGCTCTCGGTGAATGATTTACACGCAGTGATTCTGGTGACAATCGTATTTTAAAGGCAGCTGAGCAGGCTGGCTTTTGCAGAGAGCCAAGAAATAACGCAGAGCAGCTCCGGAGCATGCTGCAACCCCACCTGTGACAGGCTGCCTTTGTGCTTCTGGAACGAGGTTTTGCAAAAACCAAACAGCCCATTCCTTATAGAAGATAGGACTTTATGCTTTAATTGCATCCCCTTCCCCTCCCACAAGCACGGTATAATCCGGATTCCCCCAAGGACTTTTGCAAGCTCTTCCAAGGAGGGAAGGATCAGCGAGGCAAAGTTTGCTGCAAGCACCACATGTATTTTGAAGTGTTTCCATCTTGCGCCGATACCCATCTGTGTATTTCTGTGTAAGCATCTTCAATTCTAAGCTCTGATGTGCTAAAATATGTCCTAGACAGTTTTGATGAGACACGGCACTCCTAGATATGCATGTTAATGATAGGCTGGCTGCCCAAATTGCTGTAGTATGTGTAACCTGGGTGTAGAAAAAAGTCACCCCCGAGTACTGTTGGTACGGGGCGGCTGAACTGCTCTTCTCACCTGGGCAGGACACACTGATGCAAAAAGTACTCTTTATTGCATTTTTTTTCCCCAATATGATCTTTTCAAAGAAAGCCTGCATTCATTATCTTTCGCTCAGGACTCTGTTTTACTAATTCTAGGTGACCAATGTACATGACAGTGATTCCCTTAAAAAAAAAAAAAATAAAATCCCTGCTGTCCTAATGTGTCATGTGTAGGTGGCTGGGATTTACTCACCCCCGCTGCTGGGATTTACTCATCCCTGCTGCCAGGGCTGCTCCAGGCTGCTGGCCCTTCCCTCCAGCCTTACATGAGAGCAGCTGGCGGGGGGTTAGGAAATAAGGACCAGATCAGCACCTTCGATGTTTGCTTCCTCAGGAAAGCTTTGCACAATGTCCCAAATGATCCAGCAATGTGACTAAAAGTGTTCATTTCCAACCAGGTATCATGGACCACAGCCCAGATCTCTGAGGATGTTTAGGAGCCTGACTGCTCTGGACTGGATCTGCCATTCCAATCCACAGCATTTAAATTTAATTAGAAAAAAAACAGACTACAACAGTAGCTAGTTATTAGAAGTGAAATTAATTTCTGTGCCATACATGGTCTCTACACTACCTGCATCCCTCACACTGCTCCTACCTGGATTATCAATGCTACACAGATGCCACGCAGACTTTCTGGATCTGAGCATCTGTCAAAAGCAGTTTGTCCTTAGTTCTGCGCTCCTGATGCTGTCTGCCCTCTGCTAAGCCCGAAGGGTTTCAAAGGTCT